>NC_084618.1:9481391-9493891 GCF_033978795.1 Nerophis ophidion | reverse complement strand
TTTAGGGCTCACCTCAAGTTTGGTCCCAGGGACCCAGAAGGGTCTCAATCATAAAGACATTTTTTTTTAAATTGCCATATTTTATTTTATTTTATTTTATTATTAGTATTCTCTTGATTAACTTCAAATCTATGTGTTGATATATATTTTTTTAATGTTTCATGCTCTTTTTGTGGACTGTGTGAAATTGACTGTGTGTCGCTTTTAAAAATGCTCCCCCTCTGATCAACATATGAAATAACAAGTGTGTGTAAGAAATTGAAATGTGCCATATATATATATATATATATATATATATATATATATATATATATATATATATATATATGTCTGTTTATAGAGACATACTGTGATAACTTGAGGTAAATGAAGATTAAAAAACAATTACAAACAAAAAATGTAATTATTAACTGAAAGAAGTCTTTTTCTCACAATGTGTCAACTTTTTTCTTATAAAATTGAGAACAATTTCTCAGATTCTTTCTGTTTCTGTAATATTGCAATATTTTCTACTAAAATTGTTACTTTTTCAAGTGAAATTATTACTTTTTAATGCAAAATGGTGACATTTGTTTTATAAAATTCTGACTTTTATCACAATATTGCCATTTTTTTTGTTCTTGCAAAATAGTGACATTTTTTTCCAGTAAAAAAATGACTTTTTTCATAATTTTGACAAGCAAAATTCCGGTTATTATTATAGTATTCGAACTTTAAGTTTTTCTGGTTAAATTGTGACCTAGATTTTTTTTTTTACCCTTAGGGCTCCCCTCAAGTTTGGTCCCAGGGAACCAGAAGGGGTCATTATTGTCTTGCTCCCTTTTTTCCATAGGTTGTATAAAATGGCAATCAGTATTTATATATTAATAATATTCAAATATTTACTGCATTACAAAAAAATAATGTCCATAGTTAAATAAAAATAAGGCAAATTCATGTTACACAGACGTTATTTCCTGCTATTAAACCTGCAGAAAATATTTCTTCTCAGGTTTCTACATGTTTACATTTTTACACTATTTTCTTACACTTTATGAAGCATTTCTTACATATTACTTACTTTAAGAGATTATTGAAAGATAATTTTTTAATGTGATTAGACTATTCTGTTGACATTTTCCATGTTTGTGTTGACGTTTCCTTTCTGCCTTGATAGTTGAGGGATTATAATCAGAGGAAGTTACATTTGAAATAAATTCATATTTTTGTTATGCTCCTTATTCTTTATAGGTGACAGAATATATAAATAATTATGTACACAAAAGACTTATTGTCAAGCTTGTCCCTGACAGATTGGTCTAAGTCTTAGTTTTTCTTCTGCATTTGTCTTTGTTTCCTGTCTTTACTTGCTGTCAGCACTCTTATTTTGGTTCTGTTTCCTGTTTGTCTCCCTGAGTGCTGCGTCCCCTCAGCTGCGGCTGATTGGCACCTGGCCACACCTGGTGTCAATCAGCCAGCCACTTTTTAG
Organism: Nerophis ophidion; assembly: GCF_033978795.1. Classification (NCBI taxonomy): domain Eukaryota; kingdom Metazoa; phylum Chordata; class Actinopteri; order Syngnathiformes; family Syngnathidae; genus Nerophis; species Nerophis ophidion. Next base: position 9,492,423 of record NC_084618.1, on the reverse strand, counting down.
ACCTGTTTTCTCCTCCAGTCAGTGCTGGATTATTGTCGTGTCGTTTCGTTGTTTGCTGTAAGCAAATCCCTGGATCCTGTTTCTGCTTCCTAGTTCCTGGTTTGTGTTTCTTCTTTATTTTTTAAATTTTTGAACATTAAATTATGTTTTCTTATTCAATGCCTGCATCTTGGGGTTTGTCACAAATCTCTTTTTTTTTTTTTTTATTAATTGATGAAGAAATAATAACACAATAAAATAAATCCCACAATACTACAAAATAAATTGACAACAAATGCTGATATAAAGAAAACATATTTCAATTAAAATGTGTGAACAGTCCTTTTTTTTCAGTATTTTTCAGTATTTTTCTGAAAAATACTGAAAATTTCGCTTCCAGTTGTTCCAAATTAAAATGTATTTCTATATCTTTTGAAAAAAAAATACCGCATTTTTTAATTCCATTAGATGCATGGATTTTGTCTAATTGTGACTAATTGCACTAATTGAAAAAAAACAAAAACGTGTCCAACCTGACACTTACAGTATATCGTGATAAAAGTGTTTGCGGAACAATGTTCCGGAACAAGGTTTAAAACAATGATTTGCACCTTTAACCTGATCCTCACTAAAGACATGTTGACTTTGTTGTGAATAATGACAACAGAATGTTTGCACTGCAGAGAGTTCTCCCTCCAGAGTCAACACGTGGAAAGAGGAACTAACAAAGAGTCAGAAGTTCCTTTAAAGTTCCAGTGTCATCGTGGACATGGCGGCCCACACCTCAAACTATTCCTTACAGTTTGTCCCACGCTGGCCACGCCCCCCTCGGCACACAGAGGCCGGGACAGCAGCTGTGTTAACAACTGTACACCACACACACACACACACACACACACACACACACACACACACACACACACAGCACAATGATAAGCGAGTTAACCCACGAAGGGCAGCGGCGAGGTGGCGTCTGAGCATGAACAGTGCGTCCATTTAGACGCCACAGAGGACTAGTGTGTGGACCCTGAAGGAGGTGCTAAGTCCATTTGTGCAGCGCCTGTACGCTCAGAAGTAATCTGCTAATGGCGGCAGATGTTGACCGCTGGGGGGGGTGGGGGGGGGGGGGGGGTGGGGGGGGGGGGGGGGATGGGGCGGGTGGACGGACATCAAATAATAATATGATGTAAAATAGAAATAATAATGAGAGAAGAGGTGACGTGTAAGAAGAAGAAGTAGCAGTGTTGACTCTAATAACACAAAGTAGAAGTGTCACTGCTCAAAAACAATACACAAATGGATTCTAATCAATGTTTAGGAATTATTGACATATTTAAAGCTTCAATTAGTTCACGACAAATATTACACTCGGAAATATTTTTTGCGGAGAAAATAATGCATGTTTTTTTGTCTTGGTAATTTTTTTTTTTAAAGCCAATAAAACAAATATGTATTTACTTTATATTGACGTATACATAATATATATACATATACATACATTCATACACACACATATATATAAATATATATATATATATATATATATATATATATATATATATATATATATATATATATATACATACGTGTATATATATATGTATACATATATACATACATACAAACATATGCATACATATATATAAGTGAAGTGGAGTGAAGTGAATTATATTTATATAGCACTTTTCTCTAGTGACTCAAAGTGCTTTTACATAGTGAAACCCAATATCTAAGTTACATTTAAAGCAGTGTGGGTAAAGTGTCTTGCCCAAGGACACAACGGCAGTGACATACATACATATATATATACATACATAAATGTGTACATACATCCATCCATCCATTTTCTATCGCTTATTCCCTTTTGTGGTCGCGGGGGGCGCTGGCGGCTATCTCAGCTACAATCGGGCGGAAGGCGGGGTACACCCTGGACAAGTCACCAGCTCATCGCAGGGCCAACACAGATAGACAGACAACATTCACACTCTAAGGTCAATTTTAGTGTTGCCAATCAACCTATTCCCAGGTGCATGTCTTTGGAGGTGGGAGGGGCCTATCCCCAGGTGCATGTCTTTGGAAGTGGGAGGGGCCTATCCCCAGGTGCATGTCTTTGGAAGTGGGAGGAAGCCGGAGTACCCGGAGGGAACCCACGCATTCACGGGGAGAACATGCAAACTCCACACAGAAAGATCCCGAGCCTGGATTTGAACCCAGGACTGCAGGACCTTCGTATTGTGAGGCAGACGCACTAACCCCTCTGCCACATGTGTATGTATATATATATATATATATATATATATATATATATATACACACATATATACATATATATATATATACATATATACATATATATACATGTATACATATATACATATATATGTATATATGTATACATGTATATACATATATACACGTATGTATACAAACCCTGTTTCCATAAGAGTTGGGAAATGGTGTTAGATGTAAATATAAACAGAACACAATGATTTGCAAATCCTTTTCAAGCCATATTCAGTTGAATATGCTACAAAGACAACATATTTCATGTTCAAACTCATAAACTTAATTTTTTTGTGCAAATAATCATTAACTTTAGAAATTGGATGCCAGCAACACGTGACAAAGAAGTTTGGAAAAGTGGCAATGTATACTGATAAAGTTGAGGAATGCTCATCAAACACTTATTTGGAACATCCCACAGGTGTGCAGGCTAATTGGGAACAAGTGGGTGCCATGATTGGCTATAAAAACAGCTTCCCAAAAAAATGCTCAGTCTTTCACAAGAAAGGATGGGGCGAGGTACACCCCTTTGTCCACAACTGCGTGAGCAAATAGTCAAACAGTTTAAGAACAACCTTTCTCAAAGTGCAATTGCAAGAAATTTTGGGATTTCAACATCTACGCTCCATAATATCATCAAAAGGTTCAGAGAATCTGGATAAATCACTCCACGTAAGCGGCATGGCCGGAAACCAACATTGTATGACCGTGACCTTCCATCCCTCAGACGGCACTGTATCAAAAACCGACATCAATCTCTAAAGGATATCACCACATGGGCTCAGGAACACTTCAGAAAACCACTGTCACTAAATACAGTTGGTCGCTACATCTGTAAGTGCAAGTTAAAAATCTAATATGCAAAGCCAAAGCCATTTATCAACAACATCCAGAAACGCCGCCGGCTTCTCTGGACCCGAGATCATCTAATTAGGACTGATGCAAAGTGCAAAAGTGTTCTGTGGTCTGACGAGTCCACATTTTTGGAAATATTTGACATCGTGTCATCCGGACCAAAGGGGAAGCGAACCATCCAGACTGTTGGATGCAAAGTGTAAAAGCCAGCATGTGTGATGGTATGGGGGTGCATTAGTGCCCAAGGCATGGGTAACTTACACATCTGTGAAGGCACCATTAATGCTGAAAGGTACATACAGGTTTTGGAACAACATATGCTGCCATCTTTTTCATGGACGCTCCTGCTTATTTCAGCAAGACAATGCCAAGCCACATTCAACACGTGTTACAACAGTGTGGCTTCGTAAAAAAAAAAGGGTACGGCTACTTTCCTGGCCCGCCTGCAGTCCAGACCTGTCTCCCATGGAAAATGTGTGGCGCATTATGAAGCGTAAAATACGACTGTTGAAGGACTGAAGCTCTACATAAAACACGAATGGGAAAGAATTCCACTTTCAAAGCTTCAACAATTAGTTTCCTCAGTTCCCAAACGTTTATTGAGTGTTGTTAAAAGAAAAGGTGATGTAACACAGTGGTGAACATGCCCTTTCCCAACTACTTTGGCACGTGTTGCAGCCATGAAATTCTAAGTTAATTATTATTTGCAAAAAAAATCAAGTTTATGAGTTTGAACATCAAATATGTTGTCTTTGTAGCATATTCAACTGAATATGGCTTGAAAAGGATTTGCAAATCATTGTATTCTGTTTATATTTACATCTAACACAATTTCCCAACTCATATGGAAACGGGGTTTGTAGTAGTTAGTAGTAGCAGCAATATTAGTAGTAGTAGTAATAATAGTATCAGCAGTAGCAGTAGTAGTAGTAGTAGCATCTGGCCCGATTCCATCAGCTGGCTAAGAGTGTAAGGAGGTCCCCAGAGTGCTCCTGATTGGACAAGACCTGGAAGAACTCTGGGGAGGAGAGGGATTATTCCATCAACTACAACATGGAGGTCACTTCCCAACATGTCACACTACAACATGGAGCTCACTTCCCAACATGTCACACTACAACATGGAGGTCACTTCCCAACATGTCACACTACAACATGGAGGTCACTTCCCAACATGTCACACTACAACATGGAGGTCACTTCCCAACATGTCACACTACAACATGGAGGTCACTTCCCAACATGTCACACTACAACATGGAGGTCACTTCCCAACATGTCACACTACAACATGGAGGTCACTTCCCAACATGTCACACTACAACATGGAGGTCACTTCCCAACATGTCACACTACAACATGGAGGTCACTTCCCAACATGTCACACTACAACATGGAAGTCACTTCCCAACATGTCACACTACAACATGGAGCTCACTTCCCAACATGTCACACTACAACATGGAGCTCACTTCCCAACATGTCACACTACAACATGGAGGTCACTTCCCAACATGTCACACTACAACATGGAGCTCACTTCCCAACATGTCACACTACAACATGGAGGTCACTTCCCAACATGTCACACTACAACATGGAGGTCACTTCCCAACATGTCACACTACAACATGGAGCTCACTTCCCAACATGTCACACTACAACATGGAGGTCACTTCCCAACATGTCACACTACAACATGGAGGTCACTTCCCAACATGTCACACTACAACATGGAGGTCACTTCCCAACATGTCACACTACAACATGGAGGTCACTTCCCAACATGTCACACTACAACATGGAGGTCACTTCCCTACATGTCACACTACAACATGGAGGTCACTTCCCAACATGTCACACTACAACATGGAGGTCACTTCCCAACATGTCACACTACAACATGGAGCTCACTTCCCAACATGTCACACTACAACATGGAGCTCACTTCCCAACATGTCACACTACAACATGGAGGTCACTTCCCAACATGTCACACTACAACATGGAGCTCACTTCCCAACATGTCACACTACAACATGGAGGTCACTACCCAACATGTCACACTACAACATGGAGGTCACTTCCCAACATGTCACACTACAACATGGAGGTCACTTCCCAACATGTCACACTACAACATGGAGCTCACTTCCCAACATGTCACACTACAACATGGAGGTCACTTCCCAACATGTCACACTACAACATGGAGCTCACTTCCCAACATGTCACACTACAACATGGAGCTCACTTCTCAACATGTCACACTACAACATGGAGGTCACTTCCCAACATGTCACACTACAACATGGAGGTCACTTCCCAACATGTCACACTACAACATGGAGGTCACTTCCCAACATGTCACACTACAACATGGAGGTCACTTCCCAACATGTCACACTACAACATGGAGCTCACTTCCCAACATGTCACACTACAACATGGAGGTCACTTCCCAACATGTCACACTACAACATGGAGCTCACTTCCCAACATGTCACACTACAACATGGAGGTCACTTCTCAACATGTCACACTACAACATGGAGGTCACTTCCCAACATGTCACACTACAACATGGAGGTCACTTCCCAACATGTCACACTACAACATGGAGGTCACTTCCCAACATGTCACACTACAACATGGAGCTCACTTCCCAACATGTCACACTACAACATGGAGGTCACTTCTCAACATGTCACACTACAACATGGAGGTCACTTCCCAACATGTCACACTACAACATGGAGCTCACTTCCCAACATGTCACACTACAACATGGAGGTCACTTCCCAACATGTCACACTACAACATGGAGCTCACTTCCCAACATGTCACACTACAACATGGAGCTCACTTCCCAACATGTCACACTACAACATGGAGCTCACTTCCCAACATGTCACACTACAACATGGAGGTCACTTCCCAACATGTCACACTACAACATGGAGGTCATCTTGTGTTTCCACCGCAGGACCACTTGAGACGTCCGCTAAGCTCCGCCCACAACACATGACATTCCATCACCTCCAAGATAGTTGTTATCCTTAGAGACCTTCTTTTTGTGGCACATCACAACTTTGATTGATATAATGTAAAACTAACATGGACGGCACTTTTACTTCCAGTTCAAAGCACTAAATGGAAGGACAGCCGGCACCTGCAGTGAGTGAATTCCTCCAAAAGTTGGCGCCACAGCCCAAACAATAATACAACATTTAAGTGTCTTTGCGTGTGTTGAATAAAAAGTATTTGCTTTATTGCTGTCAGCCAAGAAAAGTCCACAAGTTGCCCGCACCGTTTTATAAACCGCGGGACTCAAAGTGTAGGTAACAGTGCTCAAAGTGTAGGTAACAGTGCTTGCTTGATTATGTTACAACAGCACACACAAATATGCATGAAAACACTCCTGCAGTCGTCACACATGCAGTAGTAGTAGTAGTAACAGTAGTAGTAGTAGTAGCAGAAGTAGTAGTAGTAGTTGTACCAGTAGTAGAAGTAGTAGCAGAAGTAGTAGTAGTAGTAGTAGTTGTACCAGTAGTAGTAGTAGCAGAAGTAGTAGTAGTAGTAGTAGTTGTACCAGTAGTAGTAGCAGAAGTAGTAGTAGTTGTACCAGTAGTAGTAGTAGTTGTACCAGTAGTAGTAGTAGTAGCAGAAGTAGTAGTAGTAGTAGTAGTTGTACCAGTAGTAGTAGTAGTAGCAGAAGTAGTAGTAGTAGTAGTTGTACCAGTAGTAGTAGTAGTAGTAGCAGAAGTAGTAGTAGTAGTAGTAGTTGTAGCAGCAGTAGCAGTAGTAGTAACAGTAGTAGTAGCAAAAGTAGTTGTAGTAGTAGTAGTAGTAGTTGTAGGAGTAGTAGTTGTAGCAGCAGTAGTAGTAGTAACAGTAGTAGTAGCAAAAGTAGTTGTAGTAGTAGTAGTAGTAGTTGTTGTACGAGTAGTAGTTGTAGCAGCAGTAGTAGTAGTAACAGTAGTAGTAGCAAAAGTAGTAGTAGTAGTAGTTGTACGAGTAGTAGTTGTAGCAGCAGTAGCAGTAGTAGTAGTAGTAACAGTAGTAGTAGTAGTAGCAGAAGTAGTAGCAAAAGTAGTAGTAGTAGTAGTTGTAGGAGTAGTAGTTGTAGCAGCAGTAGTAGTAGTAGTAGTAGTAACAGTAGTAGTAGTAGTAGCAGAAGTAGTAGTAGTAGTAGTTGTACCAGTAGTAGTAGTAGTTGTACCAGTAGTAGTAGTAGTAGCAGAAGTAGTAGTAGTAGTAGTAGTTGTACCAGTAGTAGTAGTAGTTGTACCAGTAGTAGTAGCAGAAGTAGTAGTAGTAGTTGTACCAGTAGTAGTAGTAGTAGCAGAAGTAGTAGTAGTAGTAGTTGTACCAGTAGTAGTAGTAGTTGTACCAGTAGTAGTAGTAGTAGCAGAAGTAGTAGTAGTAGTAGTTGTACCAGTAGTAGTAGTAGCAGAAGTAGTAGTAGTAGTAGTTGTACCAGTAGTAGTAGTAGTAGTAGTAGGAACAGTAGTAGTAGCAAAAGTAGTAGTAGTAGTAGTTGTAGGAGTAGTAGTTGTAGCAGCAGTAGTAGTAGTAGTAACAGTAGTAGTAGTAGTAGCAGAAGTAGTAGTAGTAGTAGTTGTACCAGTAGTAGTAGTAGTTGTACCAGTAGTAGTAGTAGTAGCAGAAGTAGTAGTAGTAGTAGTAGTTGTACCAGTAGTAGTAGTAGTTGTACCAGTAGTAGTAGCAGAAGTAGTAGTAGTAGTTGTACCAGTAGTAGTAGTAGTTGTACCAGTAGTAGTAGTAGTAGCAGAAGTAGTAGTAGTAGTAGTTGTACCAGTAGTAGTAGTAGTTGTACCAGTAGTAGTAGTAGTAGCAGAAGTAGTAGTAGTAGTAGTTGTACCAGTAGTAGTAGTAGTAGTAGCAGAAGTAGTAGTAGTAGTAGTTGTACCAGTAGTAGTAGTAGTAGTAGGAGAAGTAGTAGTAGTAGTTGTAGGAGTAGTAGTTGTAGCAGTAGTAGTAGTAGTAACAGTAGTAGTAGCAAAAGTAGTTGTAGTAGTAGTAGTAGTAGTTGTAGGAGTAGTAGTTGTAGCAGCAGTAGTAGTAGTAACAGTAGTAGTAGCAAAAGTAGTTGTAGTAGTAGTAGTTGTACGAGTAGTAGTTGTAGCAGCAGTAGTAGTAGTAACAGTAGTAGTAGCAAAAGTAGTAGTAGTAGTAGTTGTACGAGTAGTAGTTGTAGCAGCAGTAGCAGTAGTAGTAGTAGTAGTAGTTGTAGGAGTAGTAGTTGTAGCAGCAGTAGTAGTAGTAGTAGTAGTAACAGTAGTAGTAGTAGTAGCAGAAGTAGTAGTAGTAGTAGTTGTACCAGTAGTAGTAGTAGTTGTACCAGTAGTAGTAGTAGTAGCAGAAGTAGTAGTAGTAGTACTTGTACCAGTAGTAGTAGTAGTAGTTGTACCAGTAGTAGTAGTAGTAGTAACAGAAGTAGTAGTAGTAGTAGTTGTACCAGTAGTAGTAGTAGTAGTAGCAGAAGTAGTAGTAGTAGTAGTTGTAGGAGTAGTAGTTGTAGCAGCAGTAGCAGTAGTAGTAGTAGTAACAGTAGTAGTAGCAAAAGTAGTTGTAGTAGTAGTAGTTGTAGGAGTAGTAGTTGTAGCAGCAGTAGTAGTAGTAACAGCAGTAGTAGCAAAAGTAGTAGTAGTAGTAGTTGTACGAGTAGTAGTTGTAGCAGCAGTAGTAGTAGTAACAGTAGTAGTAGCAAAAGTAGTAGTAGTTGTACGAGTAGTAGTTGTAGCAGCAGTAGCAGTAGTAGTAGTAGTAGTAGTAGTTGTAGGAGTAGTAGTAGTAGCAGCAGCAGTAGTAGTAGTAGTAGTAGCAGGAGTAGTAGTAGTAGCAGTAGTAGTAGTAGTAACAGTAGCAGTAGCAAAAGTAGTAGTAGTAGTAACAGTAGTAGTAGCAAAAGTAGTAGTAGTAGTAGTAGTAGTAGTTGTAGGAGTAGTAGTTGTAGCAGCAGTAGTAGTAGTAGTAGTAGTAGTAGTAGCAGGAGTAGTAGTAGTAGCAGTAGTAGTAGTAGTAACAGTAGTAGTAGCAAAAGTAGTAGTAGGAGTAGTTGTAGTAGTAGTAGTAGCAGGAGTAGTAGTATTAGCAGTAGTAGTAGTAGTAGTACCAGCAACAGTTAGTAGTAGTATCAGTAGCAGTTAGTAGTAGTAGTAGTAGTAAGAGTAGCAGCAGTTAGTAGTAGAAGTAGTAGTAGTAGTAGTAGTAGTAGTAGTAGTACTACCAGCAACAGTTAGTGGTAGTAGCAGTAGCAGTAGCAGTTAGTAGTAGTAGTAATACCAGCATCAGTTAGTATTAGTATCAGTAGCAGTAGCAACTAGTAGTAGTAATAGTAGTAGTAGTAGTAGCACCAGCAACAGTTGGTAGTAGTATCAGTAGCAGTTAGTAGTAGTAGTAGTAGTAGTAGTAGTAGTAGTAGTACCAGCAACAGTTAGTAGTAGTAGTATCAGTAGTAGTAGCAAAAGTAGTAGTAGTAGTAGTAGTTGTAGCAGCAGTAGTAGTAGTAGCAGTAGTAGTAGCAAAAGTAGTAGTAGTAGTAGTTGTACGAGTAGTAGTTGTAGCAGCAGTAGCAGTAGTAGTAGTAGTAACAGTAGTAGTAGTAGTAGCAGAAGTAGTAGCAAAAGTAGTAGTAGTAGTAGTTGTAGGAGTAGTAGTTGTAGCAGCAGTAGTAGTAGAAGTAGTAGTAACAGTAGTAGTAGTAGTAGCAGAAGTAGTAGTAGTAGTAGTTGTACCAGTAGTAGTAGTAGTTGTACCAGTAGTAGTAGTAGTAGCAGAAGTAGTAGTAGTAGTAGTAGTAGTAGTTGTACCAGTAGTAGTAGCAGAAGTAGTAGTAGTAGTTGTACCAGTAGTAGTAGTAGTAGCAGAAGTAGTAGTAGTAGTAGTTGTACCAGTAGTAGTAGTAGTTGTACCAGTAGTAGTAGTAGTAGCAGAAGTAGTAGTAGTAGTAGTTGTACCAGTAGTAGTAGTAGCAGAAGTAGTAGTAGTAGTAGTTGTACCAGTAGTAGTAGTAGTAGTAGTAGGAACAGTAGTAGTAGCAAAAGTAGTAGTAGTAGTAGTTGTAGGAGTAGTAGTTGTAGCAGCAGTAGTAGTAGTAGTAACAGTAGTAGTAGTAGTAGCAGAAGTAGTAGTAGTAGTAGTTGTACCAGTAGTAGTAGTAGTTGTACCAGTAGTAGTAGTAGTAGCAGAAGTAGTAGTAGTAGTAGTAGTAGTTGTACCAGTAGTAGTAGTAGTTGTACCAGTAGTAGTAGCAGAAGTAGTAGTAGTAGTTGTACCAGTAGTAGTAGTAGTTGTACCAGTAGTAGTAGTAGTAGCAGAATTAGTAGTAGTAGTAGTTGTACCAGTAGTAGTAGTAGTTGTACCAGTAGTAGTAGTAGTAGCAGAAGTAGTAGTAGTAGTAGTTGTACCAGTAGTAGTAGTAGTAGTAGCAGAAGTAGTAGTAGTAGTAGTTGTACCAGTAGTAGTAGTAGTAGTAGGAGAAGTAGTAGTAGTAGTAGTAGTTGTAGGAGTAGTAGTTGTAGCAGTAGTAGTAGTAGTAGTAACAGTAGTAGTAGCAAAAGTAGTTGTAGTAGTAGTAGTAGTAGTTGTAGGAGTAGTAGTTGTAGCAGCAGTAGTAGTAGTAACAGTAGTAGTAGCAAAAGTAGTTGTAGTAGTAGTAGTTGTACGAGTAGTAGTTGTAGCAGCAGTAGTAGTAGTAACAGTAGTAGTAGCAAAAGTAGTAGTAGTAGTAGTTGTACGAGTAGTAGTTGTAGCAGCAGTAGCAGTAGTAGTAGTAGTAGTAGTTGTAGGAGTAGTAGTTGTAGCAGCAGTAGTAGTAGTAGTAGTAGTAACAGTAGTAGTAGTAGTAGCAGAAGTAGTAGTAGTAGTAGTTGTACCAGTAGTAGTAGTA
>NC_084618.1:9443891-9478891 GCF_033978795.1 Nerophis ophidion | reverse complement strand
GTAGTAGTAGTAGTAGTAGTAGTAGTAGTAGTAGCAGTAGTATCAGCAAACTTGCCAACCTTGAGACCTCCGAATTTGGGAGATGGGGGGGGCGGGGTTGAGGTGGGGGGGGGGGGGGGGGGGTTGCAGCGTCCCGGAGGAGATAGTGCTGCAGGGGGATCCGAGACCACTTAGTTAGTTACAATTGTTGTAGTTATATTGTAAAACTAACAAACGCTGCTTGGAGTGAGGAATGAAGACGAGTAGACCCGCTATGGATGGCTAGAGGCTGGTTGAACGCCCAGTCTAAACAGAAGGGCAAAGCAGCCAGCAGTGGGCAAACTCCTCCAAAAGATAGCACAAACAATAACACAATTTTTTTTGGTGAATTAGTGAATTATATTTAAATAGCACTTTTCTCTAGTGACTCAAAGCGCTTCACATTGTGAAACCCAATATCTAATTTACATTTTTAAAGCAGTGTGGGTGACACTGGGAGCAGGTGGGTGAAGTGTCTTGCCCAAGGACACAACGGCAGTGACTAGGATGGCAGAAGCGGGGCTCGAACCTGGAACCCTCAAGTTGCTGGCATGACCGAGCTATACCGCCCCACCTCCGTTTTTTAATGAAAACTATTTGCTTTGTGACCGAAGAAAAATCCATAAATTAGCCGCGCCGTTGTCTAAGCCGCATGGTTCAAAGCGCAGGACAAAAGTATCTGGAAATGAAAGCAAATGTAGCACAAAGTGTGGGTGATATCGCCACCTCCTGGCCTGGGGTGCACACAACAAAAGGCTCGTTATGTTTTTTTTTTGGTGTGAAACCTTTCCCTCCATATTTGTAGAATTAGGGCGGACTATTTAACACCCGCTGCTTTACTGCCGGCTGCAAGAAGAGGAGGTCCATTGTTAAAAAGACGGAAGTTTAACCGACGTCCATAAAAGCGGCACGGCCATAAACTTAGTCTTTGTCTCGGTGGGGGGAAGGAAAAAAAAAAGCCTGGAGCGCTGATTGAATCAGAGTGGGAGCTGGAGTCTGATTAGAACACTCACTTGTTCACAGATGAATAGGAAAATACAGCAAAGTGTATTGGAAGTAGGCTTGTAGGCTACACCGCGACTGGTATAGTACCGCCATACCAATGAATCATATTCGGTACTATACCGCTTCTAAAAAGTACCAGTTCCCCACCCCTGCTTTTTTTTATTTTTACGGGCATGACGGCGTGTCGTCGCAACATTGCAGGTTTTAGGAGCAGAGGAGCATGTATGGCAGCGCACACACACCGAGTACTTACAAGCAGACACAGTGTGGAGACAGAAAAGGGAGAATGGACGCATTTTGGTGAAAAAAGTCAAGATAAAGGTGAAGTTATGACACTGAAACACTTTCAGGAAGAGCTGCTTTAAGACATGGCTAAATCACTCATCCTTGTCTCCATGGCGACAAACAAAGTATGTTTCTTAAAAGTATTATCATCACTGGAGGACGAGGAATAGCTAAACATGCTTCACTACACGCCATAGGAGGACACAATAGCTCACCGCGGTCACATTTTAAATAAACGCCATGGATGACATCCATTGTAATGATACGGAGTACACGAGTCGATACTACTATGATTACATCGATATTTTTCACCATCACAAAATCTTTTTTCCTTTTTTTAAAATTCATATTATATTGATAAAGTCAGGAAATACGTCCCTGGACAGATGAGGACTTTGAATATGACCAATGTGTGACCCTGTAACTACTTTGTATCGGATCCATACCTAAATGTGTGGTATCATCCACAACTTGTCACGTCTATGGGATCATGTTTTGTTTTTGTCATGTTTGGTTTTATTTTTTGGACAATCAGTTCCTGTTCCTGCACTTCCTTGTATGTTTTACTAACATAGAAACTCATTAGTTTTGTGGTGTCACCTGGTCAATGAGCAGTGTTGTGGTGTCACCTGGTCAATGAGCAGTGTTGTGGTGTCAACTGGTCAATGAGCAGTGTTGTGGTGTCACCTGGTCAATCAGCAGTGTTGTGGTGTCACCTGGTCAATCAGCAGTGTTGTGGTGTCACCTGGTCAATGAGCAGTGTTGTGGTGTCACCTGGTCAATGAGCAGTGTTGTGGTGTCACCTGCTCAATCAGCAGTGTTGTGGTGTCACCTGGTCAATGAGCAGTGTTGTGGTGTCACCTGGTCAATCAGCAGTGTTGTGGTGTCACCTGGTCAACGAGCAGTGTTGTGGTGTCACTTGGTCAACCAGCAGTGTTGTGGTGTCACCTGGTCAATGAGCAGTGTTGTGGTGTCACCTGGTCAATGAGCAGTGTTGTGGTGTCACCTGGTCAATGAGCAGTGTTGTGGTGCCATTTGGTCAATTAGCAGTGTTGTGGTGTCACCTGGTCAATGAGCAGTGTTGTGGTGTCACCTGATCAATCAGCAGTGTTGTGGTGTCACCTGGTCAATGAGCAGTGTTGTGGTGTCACCTGGTCAATCAGCAGTGTTGTGGTGTCACCTGGTCAATCAGCAGTGTTGTGGTGTCACCTGGTCAATGAGCAGTGTTGTGGTGTCACCTGGTCAATGAGCAGTGTTGTGGTGTCACCTGGTCAATCAGCAGTGTTGTGCTGTCACCTGGTCAATCAGCAGTGTTGTGGTGTCACCTGGTCAATGAGCAGTGTTGTGGTGTCACCTGGTCAATGAGCAGTGTTGTGGTGTCACCTGGTCAATGAGCAGTGTTGTGGTGTCGCCTGGTCAATGAGCAGTGTTGTGGTGTCGCGTGGTCACTGACCAGTGTTGTGGTGTCACCTGGTCAATCAGCAGTGTTGTGGTGTCACCCGGTCAATCAGCAGTGTTGTGTGTCACCTGGTCAATGAGCAGTGTTGTGGTGTCACCTGGTCAATGAGCAGTGTTGTGGTGTCACTTGGTCAATGAGCAGTGTTGTGGTGTCACTTGGTCAAAGAGCAGTGTTGTGATGTCACCTGGTCAAAGAGCAGTGTTGTGGTGTCACTTGGTCAATCAGCAGTGTGGTGGTGTCACCTGGTCAATCAGCAGTGTTGTGGTGTCACCTGGACAACGAGCAGCGTTGTGGTGTCACCTGGTCAATGAGCAGCGTTGTGGTGTCACCTGGTCAATGAGCAGTGTTGTGGTGTCACCTGGTCAATGAGCAGTGTTGTGGTGTCACCTGGTCAATGAGCAGTGTTGTGGTGTCACCTAGTCAATGAGCAGTGTTGTGGTGTCACCTGGTCAATGAGCAGTGTTGTGGTGTCACCTGGTCAAAGAGCAGTGTTGTGCTGTCACCTGGTCAATCAGCAGTGTGGTGGTGTCACCTGGTCAATGAGCAGTGTTGTGGTGTCACCTGGTCAATGAGCAGTGTTGTGGTGTCACCTGGTCAATGAGCAGTGTTGTGGTGTCACCTGGTCAATGAGCAGTGTTGTGGTGTCACCTGGTCAAAGAGCAGTGTTGTGGTGTCACCTGGTCAATCAGCAGTGTGGTGGTGTCACCTGATCAATCAGCAGTGTTGTGGTGTCACCTGGACAACGAGCAGCGTTGTGGTGTCACCTGGTCAATGAGCAGCGTTGTGGTGTCACCTGGTCAATGAGCAGTGTTGTGGTGTCACCTGGTCAATGAGCAGTGTTGTGGTGTCACCTGGTCAATGAGCAGTGTTGTGGTGTCACCTGGTCAATGAGCAGTGTTGTGGTGTCACCTGGTCAATGAGCAGTGTTGTGGTGTCACCTGGTCAATGAGTAGTGTTGTGGTGTCACCTGGTCAATGAGCAGTGTTGTGGTGTCACCTGGTCAATGAGCAGTGTTGTGGTGTCACTTGGTCAATGAGTAGTGTTGTGGTGTCACCTGGTCAATGAGCAATGTTGTGGTGTCACCTGGTCAATGAGCAGTGTTGTGGTGTCACCTGGTCAATGAGCAGTGTTGTGGTGTCACCTGGTCAATGAGCAGTGTTGTGGTGTCACCTGGTCAATGAGCAGTGTTGTGGTGTCACCTGGACAACGAGCAGCGTTGTGGTGTCACCTGGTCAACGAGCAGTGTTGTGGTGTCACCTGGTCAATGAGCAGTGTTGTGGTGTCACCTGGTCAATCAGCAGTGTTGTGGTGTCACCTGGTCAACGAGCAGTGTTGTGGTGTCAACTGGTCAATCAGCAGTGTTGTGGTGTCACTTGGTCAATGAGCAGTGTTGTGGTGTCACCTGGTCAATGAGCAGTGTTGTGGTGTCACCTGGTCAATGAGCAGTGTTGTGGTGTCACCTGGTCAATGAGCAGTGTTGTGGTGTCACCTGGTCAATGAGCAGTGTTGTGGTGTCACCTGATCAATCAGCAGTGTTGTGGTGTCACCTGGTCAATGAGCATTGTTGTGGTGTCACCTGGTCAATGAGCAGTGTTGTGGTGTCACCTGGTCAATCAGCAGTGTTGTGGTGTCACCTGGTCAATGAGCAGTGTTGTGGTGTCACCTGGTCAATGAGTAGTGTTGTGGTGTCACCTGGTCAATGAGCAGTGTTGTGGTGTCACCTGGTCAATGAGCAGTGTTGAGGTGTCACTTGGTCAATGAGTAGTGTTGTGGTGTCACCTGGTCAATGAGCAATGTTGTGGTGTCACCTGGTCAATGAGCAGTGTTGTGGTGTCACCTGGTCAATGAGCAGTGTTGTGGTGTCACCTGGTCAATGAGCAGTGTTGTGGTGTCACCTGGTCAATGAGCAGTGTTGTGGTGTCACCTGGACAACGAGCAGCGTTGTGGTGTCACCTGGTCAACGAGCAGTGTTGTGGTGTCACCTGGTCAATGAGCAGTGTTGTGGTGTCACCTGGTCAATCAGCAGTGTTGTGGTGTCACCTGGTCAACGAGCAGTGTTGTGGTGTCACCTGGTCAATCAGCAGTGTTGTGGTGTCACTTGGTCAATGAGCAGTGTTGTGGTGTCACCTGGTCAATGAGCAGTGTTGTGGTGTCACCTGGTCAATGAGCAGTGTTGTGGTGTCACCTGGTCAATGAGCAGTGTTGTGGTGTCACCTGATCAATCAGCAGTGTTGTGGTGTCACCTGGTCAATGAGCAGTGTTGTGGTGTCACCTGGTCAATGAGCAGTGTTGTGGTGTCACCTGGTCAATCAGCAGTGTTGTGGTGTCACCTGGTCAAAGAGCAGTGTTGTGGTGCCACTTGGTCAATTAGCAATGTTGTGGTGTCACCTGATCAATGAGCAATGTTGTGGTGTCACTTGGTCAATGAGCAATGTTGTGGTGTCACCTGGTCAATGAGCAGTGTTGTGGTGTCACCTGGTCAATGAGCAGTGTTGTGGTGTCACCTGGTCAATCAGCAGTGTTGTGGTGTCACCTGGTCAAAGAGCAGTGTTGTGGTGCCACTTGGTCAATTAGCAATGTTGTGGTGTCACCTGATCAATGAGCAATGTTCTGGTGTCACTTGGTCAATGAGCAATGTTGTGGTGTCACCTGGTCAATGAGCAGTGTTGTGGTGTCACCTGGTCAACGAGCAGTGTTGTGGTGTCACCTGGTCAATGAGCAGTGTTGTGGTGTCACCTGGACAACGAGCAGCGTTGTGGTGTCACCTGGTCAATGAGCAGTGTTGTGGTGTCACCTGGTCAATGAGCAGCGTTGTGGTGTCACCTGGTCAATGAGCAGTGTTGTGGTGTCACCTGGACAACGAGCAGCGTTGTGGTGTCACCTGGTCAATGAGCAGTGTTGTGGTGTCACCTGGTCAATGAGCAGTGTTGTGGTGTCACACAGAACACTTCAAAGAGCAAAGGCGCGTCTAAAAAAAACCTCTCTTTCCTCCTTCCAAAGTCGCTGCTCTTGAGGCGGTTTTTCTGTTTCACGTCCATGTTGTCTGTTTCTCATCACCAGGTCTATTTTGAGATCACAGAGCTGCTTCCGCCCGCTTCAACGCCAGCAGAGGGAGAGAAGTTGTTTGCTAATAACTGTGTCAGATATTCAACACACCTTGGTGCTCTTTCAGGTGACTCAGCATGGACGTTATGTCAGCATGATCGTGACGTAGGGCCGGCTGATAAAAAACATCAGTTTATAGTCCGATATTTGGTATGATCAAAGGGGAAGGACACAGGAAGTGATCAGTGGGAGTGACAGCCAATCAGGTGACAGTATCAACTATCAAGTTTGCTTGAGTCTTTGCATGGCGTGAGAAGAGGAAGTCAACATGAAGAAATTGGCTGATAAAAGACAAAAGTCTTTTGTGGGGATTTTTTTACCAGGACTGTACCAATGTGGTCTGGAAATGATTCAAGGGGGGGGGACGCAGCTTACTACGAGGTTTGTTCTCCCAGGATGCAATCGGACTATTCCGGACAAGGCCTGCAGGTAGGAACGTATTTACCGTATTTCCTTGAATTGCCGCCGGGGCGCTAATTAATTTAAAACCTCTTCTCACCCCGGCGCTTACCAAAGGCATGCGGTAAATTTAGGCCTGCGCTTCTAAATTTGAGTGTGATGTAAGGATACCATCATGAAAAGCACACTTAATGAAAAAAAACGTTATTACGGTCTCACCTTTACGAATAAATGAAATCCATGCGCATCGATAACTTGTTTATAGAAGTCTTCCTTATCTTTCTTCAGTTTTAAAAGTCTCTCTGTCTCGATGGAGATCTTCCTTTATTACCTCCTGCTTCGATTGACAGTCCAGTTTAGAAAACGGCAACACTAAATTGGCCCTAGTGTGTGAATGTTGTCTGTCTTTCTGTGTTGGCCCTGCGATGAGGTGGCGACTTGTCCAGGGTGTACCCCGCCTTCCGCCCGATTGTAGCTGAGATAGGCGCCAGCGCCCCCCCCCCCCCACCCCCCCGCGACCCCAAAAGGGAATAAGCGGTAGGAAATGGATGGATGGATGGATGGAATCCTCCATGTTAAAAGTGCAAGTGAGTGGAAAAAATAAACGATCGCTACTCACTCTTGCTGCTTGTTGTCACTTCTTCTGCAGCCGAGTAGTCGCAAGAAGGATCACTAGCGCCCTCTACCACCAGGAGGCAGGAGTCATTTAATGACTCATATTTGACACACGCAGCTACGGTATATTAATAAAACATAGCTGCTTACTGTTCTTTTTAGCATATTCAATAGCTTGGACCTTAAATCCTACTGAATAGCTCTTAATCTTCTTCCCTTTATGCGATTTCAAATGATTGAAATCAGCCTCCTCCATTTTGAAAATGATGACAGGTGACGTGACGAGTTTGACCCGGTGGAAATTCATAGCTTATGCTAATTATTTGGCGAAACCAGTTGGACCCGGTGGAAATTCTAGACATGCGCTACTAATAATAATATTTTGCAAATCGAGTTGAACTTGGCGTTAATCCTGAGCCGGCGGTAATGCTAAGCATCGCTAATTATTTTTCGAAACGGGTTTGACCCGGCAGGCGCATACTATATACCCGGCGGCAATTCAAGGAAATACGGTAATTATTCAACTAACACTCAACGAAGTACAAAACAAAGAACAACCCGAAGGCGAGCCTATCGCACGCGGAAGCTAAGGACATGAAACATGAAACTATGGACATGAAAACCTCTCTAAACTGTGGCATGAAACAAATAGCATTAACGATAGAATCGGTCATGAAAAGGAGCAACATGAACTCTGGTATCGCATGAAACAAGGACGACTGACTGGCAAAGACAGGCTTAAATGATGGTCTCTTGATTAGAGCAGGTGCGTGTCACGAACACCAGAAGCAGGTGAAACTAAGAAGTCGCCATGGTAACTAAAACAAACAAACAAGGGTGCACAGAAACAGGAACTAATGGAGTGTAAAACTAACAGAACGTAACAAAAACATGATCCGGACCATGATCATGATCATGACAGAAGACCGCTGATACCACACCAACTTAACGGCGCTCACCCTTTAGAGCACAGCTGCAACGTCCTGCCACTAAACCTGCAGAAAATAGTTCTTCTCAGGTTTCTATGTTTACATTTTCACACTATTTTATTACACTTTATGAAGCATTTCTTACATATTCCTTCATTTTAGGATGTAGTTGTTAAGTGTTCCATGTGATTTAGTTGACATTGTTTGAGTGTTTTCCATGTTTGTGTTGACATTTCCTTTCTGCCTTGATAGCTGAGGGATTACAGTCAGAGAAAGTTACATTTGAAAAAAGCATTGAAGCCAAAAGCAGTGAAGTTGTCACCTTGTGGAAATGCTAAATAAAAAGAGACTAAAACAAATCATTTTCAACTTATATTCAATTGAATAGACTACAAAGACAAGATATTTACTGTTCATACTGACAAACTTTGCTACTTTTTTTTGCAAATATTAGCTCATTTGAATGTAATGCTTGCAACATGTTTCAAAAAAAGCTGGCACAAGTAGCAAAAAAGAGTGAGAAAGTTGAGGAATTCTCATCCAAGACTTATTTGGAACATCCCACAGGTGTGCAGGCTAATTGGGAACAGGTGGGTGCCATGATTGGCTATAAAAGCAGCTTCCATGAAATGCTCACTCATTCACAAACAAGGACAGGGCGAGGGTCACCACTTTGTCAACAAATGCCTGAGCAAATTGTTGAAGAACAACATTTCTCAACAAGGAATTTAGGGATTTCACCATCTATGCTCCATCAAAAGGTTGAGAGAATGTGGAGATATCACTGCACATAAGCCAAGATGTTACACACCTTGGATCCCTCAGGCATTAAGAAGCCACATCAGTGTGTAAAGGATATCACCACATGGGCTCAGGAACACTTCAGAAAACCACTGTCAGTAACTACAGTTGGTCGCTACATCTGTAAGTGCAAGTTAAAACTCTACTATGCCAAGCCACAGCCATTTATCAACAACACCCGGACTGATGAAAGTGGAAAAGTGTTCTGTGGTCCGACGAGTCCGCATTTAAAATTGTTTTTGGAAACTGTGGACATCGGGGAGGAAAAGAACCATCCGGACTGTTCTAGGCAGCATGTGTGATGGTATGGGGGTGTATTAGTGATTGTTGTAGGGTGAAAGTGTTCTAGGCAGCATGTGTGATGGTATGGGGGTGTATTAGTGATTGTTGTAGGGTGAAAGTGTTCTAGGCAGCATGTGTGATGGTATGGGGGTGTATTGTGATTGTTGTAGGGTGAAAGTGTTCTAGGCAGCATGTGTGATGGTATGGGGGTGTATTAGTGATTGTTGTAGGGTGAAAGTGTTCTAGGCAGCATGTGTGATGGTATGGGGGTGTATTAGTGATTGTTGTAGGGTGAAAGTGTTCTAGGCAGCATGTGTGATGGTATGGGGGTGTATTGTGATTGTTGTAGGGTGAAAGTGTTCTAGGCAGCATGTGTGATGGTATGGCGGTGTATTAGTGATTGTTGTAGGGTGAAAGTGTTCTAGGCAGCATGTGTGATGGTATGGGGGTGTATTAGTGATTGTTGTAGGGTGAAAGTGTGCTAGGCAGCATGTGTGATGGTATGGGGGTGTATTAGTGATTGTTGTAGGGTGAAAGTGTTCTAGGCAGCATGTGTGATGGTATGGGGGTGTATTAGTGATTGTTGTAGGGTGAAAGTGTCCTAGGCAGCATGTGTGATGGTATGGGGGTGTATTAGTGATTGTTGTAGGGTGAAAGTGTTCTAGGCAGCATGTGTGATGGTATGGGGGTGTATTAGTGATTGTTGTAGGGTGAAAGTGTTCTAGGCAGCATGTGTGATGGTATGGGGGTGTATTAGTGATTGTTGTAGGGTGAAAGTGTTCTAGGCAGCATGTGTGATGGTATGGGGGTGCATTAGTGCCCAAGGCATGGCTAACTTACACATCTGTGAAGGCACCATTAATGCTGAAAGGTACATACAGCTTTTGGAGCAACATTCATAGACGCCCCGGCTTATTTCAGCAAGACAATGCCATCATTCATAGTAAAAGAGTGCAGGTACTAGACTGGCCTGCCTGTAGTCCAGACATTGAAAATGTGTGAAGGCTAAACTATGAGGCAGGAGACTGTTGAACAACTTAAGCTGTACATCAAGCAAGAATGGGAAAGAATTCCACTTCAAAAATGTGTCTCCTCAGTTCCCAAACCTGCACTGAGTGTTGTTCAAAGGAAAGGCCATGTAACACACTGGTAAAAATGAATTTTTTGCAATGTGTTGCTGCCATTACATTCTAACTTGATGATTACGTGCAAAGTTTGTCAGTGTGAAGATGAAATATCTTGTCTTTGAAGTCTATTCACTGGAATATAAATTGAAAAGGATTTGTTGTAGTCTCTTTTTATTTAGCATTTACATAAGGTGACAACTTCACTGCTTTTTGGGCTTTGTATATTTTTTCTCCTGGTTGTTAATAATGATGGATATGAAACACTTATATCGTGATAAGAGTTTTCAGCCCTAAGTCCCTATAGTCCCTCTATGACTGGACTGTAAGTACCCAGCCTACAAGTCAGACCACACCCACAAACAAACATGGACTGTAGTTGTTTAGTTGTTTAGGGGCGGGCTCCCACCACCACTGACCTTGCCAGCGTACGCCCCGAGGGGGGGCATTATGGGTGTGTGAGCGTGGGGCGGGTGGGGGGGGGCGTGTCCAAAGGCGATACGGTACAGTGGAGGTTAGTGTTGGCTCGGATGCTGGAAAAGTGTGTCCTGTCTTCGCAGATAACAACTTCCAGGTCGGGCGGCCAATGGAAAAGCTCCGTGAACGTACACGAGAGGGAAAGTGTGTGTGTGTGTGTGTGTGTGTGTGTGTGTGTGTGTGTGTGTGTTTGTGTGTTTAAAGGGAAAAGCAACACATGTAGTGATCAGAGGACCCTTTGAGGCCCGACTGTGTGCAGCTGACAGCATCATCATCATCATCATCATCATCATCATCCTCACCAGCAGACCTACTTTCTCTGATGGCTGCTTTAAAAATACATTCTTGCACACGCCACAGATTTGCTCCATTTTTGGTTTTTGTTTGTTGTTTTACAAATGAAACCTACACCACAGACTCTTGAAGCCATCATAATAATCCCCTCAATTCATCCCAAAAATGGATGAAGTGGCTGGAATATAAAGATAATAAAACATACATCCATAAACCTGGATGCATATGTAAAAGTGCAATTTATTTATATCTGCACCTTATTGCTCTTTTATCCTGCACTATCATCAGCTAATGCGACACAATTTTGTTCTAATCTGTACTGCAAAGTTCACATTTGAATCGGAATTGTATTCTCTTCTTCTTTGAAAAATAAAATTTACCGAAATGTATATATGTCATGTAGTAACATTCATAATAACATGTAATATATACATAATGTAAGTATATATGTCATGTAGTAACATTCATAATAACATGTAATATATACATAATGTAAGTATATATGTCATGTAGTAACATTCATAATAACATGTAATATATACATGATGTAAGTATATATGTAGTATCTAGTAACATTCATAATAACATGTAATATATACATGATGTAAGTATATATGTAGTATCTAGTAACATTCATAATAACATGTAATATATACATGATGTAAGTATATATGTCATATATTTTATATAATTTATTATTTATGTTTATATATTCCCGTTTATAAGAATTAATTATAATCGTCACTAAAGGTAAAAAAAAAAAAATGTTTGGGTCTTTCTCACCATCTACATTAAATATGACAATATAGCAACCACCTGTGCATTAAATATGATAAATATACCATCCACCTGTACATTAAATATGATAATATAGCAACCACCTGTACATTAAATTTGATAAATATACCATCCACCTGTACATTAAATATGATGAATAGACCGTCCACCTGTACATCATATATGATAAATATAAAACCACCTATGCATGAAGTATGATACATATACCATCCTCCTGTACATTAAATATGATCCATATAGACTTTACCTGTATATTAAATATGATACGTATAAAGTGCAACTGTACATGAAATATGATAAATATACCATCCACCTGTACATGAAATATGATAAATATACAGTCCACCTGTGCATGAAATATGATAAATATAGAGTCCACCTGTACATTAAATGTGATATAGTACATGAAATATGATCCATATAGTCTACCTGTACATTAAATATAAATATACAGTCCACCTGTACATGAAATATGATAAATATACAGTCCACCTGTGCATGAAATATGATAAATATAGAGTCCACCTGTCCATTAAATATGATAAATATAAAGTGCAACTGTACATGAAATATGATAAATATAGAGTCCACCTGAACATTAAATGTGATAAATATAAAGTGCAACTGTACATGAAATATGATAAATATACAGTCCACCTGTACATGAAATATGATAAATATACAGTCCACCTGTGCATTAAATACGATAAATATAGAGTCCACCTGTCCATTAAATATGATAAATATAAAGTGCAACTGTACATGAAATATGATAAACATACAGTCTACCTGTACATTAAATATGATAAATATACAGTCGACCTGTACATTAAATGTGATATAGTACATGAAATATGATCCATATAGTCTACCTGTACATTAAATATAAATATACAGTCCACCTGTACATGAAATATGATAAATATACAGTCCACCTGTGCACTAAATATGATAAATATAGAGTCAGCCTGTCCATTAAATATGATAAATATAAAGTGCAACTGTACATGAAATATGATAAATATAGAGTCCACCTGTACATTAAATGTGATATAGTACATGAAATATGATACATATAGTCTACCTGTACATTAAATATAAATATACAGTCCACCCGTGCATTAAATATCATAAATATAGAATCCACCTGGCCATTAAATATGATAAAGTGCAACTGTACATGACATATGATAAATATACAGTCTACCTGTACATAAAATATGATAAATATAGAATCCACCTGTACATTCAATGTGATACATAGAGTCCACCTGTACAGTAAATATGATACATGTATTACAAGGTGTGATTCAGCAGACACAGGTGTCACATTAAAACCACAAAGATTGCCGATGAGAGAATTCATTATAATGATGATGATTATTATTAGTATGATATTATGGAGAAGACATGTTGCAGACTACGTGAAAATGTGCTGGTCATGATGTCTCGAAGGAGCGACCTGGGGGACCGGAAGTGGTCCCATTGAGTCGCACACATTCCAGCAATAAAACAACACCGTCTAAGTAGAATAAAACCTGCATGGCTGCAGGATTAAATAAATAAGTAAATAAAAATGCTTCTTACCTGCAGCTTCCTACACTCGGACCTTTATTCCCCAGCCAGACTCGGGCATCACATCCGCACGTCCGGAAGTAAAGCGCCACCCCGCGGCTCTGCGGGCGGTCCGGACCAGAGACTCTGCAGATGGCCGCACCGGACCGAGAGGCTGCATGCGGCGGCCACAAGAAGACGCTCCCCGCGGCTGCTGGTCCTAGCTGGAGAGGCGGGCCATGCGGGCTGTGATAGCAGCGGTGTGGGTCCAGCAGTGGGGCCAGCAGTGGGGGCCAGCAGTGCCACGCAGCGCCGCAACAACACGCTGCGGTGCGGACCTGCCTGGCTGCCTCCTCTCCACGTGTCAGCGGCACGCAGGCACCACCCTCCACTTCCGCTGGCCTCTTTCAAAACACAAGCACAGCCGGTGAGCGCCACATGCGCCGGTAGTTTCAAAATAAAAGCTTGGTCGATTAACCATTCGACTCCAAAAATACCGTCTATGTCCAGAACTAGTTATAAACAGGGGCGTCACTAGACCTAATACTGTACTGGGGCACAAATGATTCATGTGAGCGTGCAAAGCGCGCAAGCAAAAACATTTTTAGCACTTATTTATCATAAAAAATACATCAATGTTTATTTATATAGCCCCAAATCACAAATGTCTCAAAGGACTGCACAAATCATTACGACTACAACATCCTCGGAAGAACCCACAAAAGGGCAAGGAAAACTCACACCCAGTGGGCAGGGAGAATTCACATCCAGTGGGACGCCAGTGACAATGCTGACTATGAGAAACCTTGGAGAGGACCTCAGATGTGGGCAACCCCCCACCCCCTCTAGGGGACCGAAAGCAATGGATGTGGATCGGGTCTAACATGATACTGTGAAAGTTCAATCCATAGTGGCTCCAACACAGCCGCAAGAGTTCAGTTCAAACGGATCCAAGACAGCAGCGAGAGTCCCGTCCACAGGAGACCATCTCGAGCGGAGGCGGATCAGCAGCGTAGAGATGTCCCCAACCGATACAGGCGAGCGCTCCATCCTGGGTCTCGACTCTGGACAGCCAGTACTTCATCCATGGTCATCGGACCGGACCCCCTCCACAAGGGAGGGGGGGACATAGGAGAAAGAAAAGCGGCAGATCAACTGGTCTAAAAAGGAGGTCTATTTAAAGGCTAGAGTATACAGATGAGTTTTAAGGTGAGACTTAAATGCTTCATTGATTGATTGATTAAAAAATACATAAATAGTGCTTTACACTATGAAATCATATCAGATGATGTTGTATGGATCTTTGATCAACCACCTGAAATTAACTCATGCATTTGACCTACTTGTGCACTTTTTTACTCCAGACTTCTAAACTGCTACTGGTAAAAGTAAAAAGGAAGAGCAATGAATCTTTTTGAAATATATATTGCAGTAATCATCTGCACATTTAACATCTACAAAAGTAGAACAAAAAATAAAGCACTCCTACATCTCTGGGTTCTTTTATATTATTTAATTTCCATTTATGGCAATGTGGCTAATCCTATTTCAGATACACAAAACTATCAAATATACACAAAACAATAAAGCCACAGTAGTAGAATAAATGAACAACTGTTGTGTGTCTGTTCAGGGAATCATTTTCTGAGAAGTAAACTGTAACGTCTCCTTTTCATTTTTGCAAAGTGGTCAATCACTCTGGACAGACATGGAAATATTACAGTAACTGTTATACAGTTGACCAGTGGTTCCCAACGGCTGGCTCCTCACATAAAAGTGGATTGTGTGTCATTTTCAGTCACATGTGTGTCGAAAAAAAAAAAGTTTAGGGAGAAAAAAATCAAATTGTGGCAACAAAAGCAGATATTTTTAGCCATTTTTCTAGTGACTATTAGTGAGTATTTTAACAAAAGGCAAAGCGACTTACAAGTTGGAAAGTTTTAAAAGCAGCATATATGAATGCAGTATGAAGAAGAATGTTTGAATGTAGACACAGAATCATCATACTGCTGTCATTATATGCATCACGTGTCTAGCATTAAAAGATTACAGTTGGTACAAAATGCGGCTGCTAGACTTTTGACAAGAACAAGAAAGTTTGATCACATTACGCCTGTACTGTATATACCTTTATATACATATATACATACATATATACCTATACTGTATATACCTCTATATACATATATACATACATATATACCTATACTGTATATACCTTTATATACATATATACATACATATATACCTATACTGTATATACCTTTATATACATATATACATACATATACACCTATACTGTAAATACCTTTATATACATATATACATACATATATACCTATACTGTATATACCTTTATATACATACATATATACCTATACTGTATATACCTTTATATACATATATACATACATATATACCTATACTGTATATACTTTTGTATACATATATACATACATATATACCTATACTGTATATACCTTTATATACATATATACATACATATATACCTATACTGTATATACCTCTATATACATATATACATACATATATACCTATACTGTATATACCTTTATATACATATATACATACATATATACCTATACTGTATATACCTTTATATACATATATACATACATATATACCTATACTGTATATACCTTTATATACATATATACATACATATATACCTATACTGTATATACCTCTATATACATATATACATACATATATACCTATACTGTATATACCTTTATATACATATATACATACATATATACCTATACTGTATATACCTCTATATACATATATACATACATATATACCTATACTGTATATACCTTTATATACATATATACATACATATATACCTATACTGTATATACCTTTATATACATATATACATACATATACACCTATACTGTAAATACCTTTATATACATATATACATACATATATACCTATACTGTATATACCTTTATATACATATATACATACATATATACCTATACTGTATATACCTTTATATACATATATACATACATATATACCTATACTGTATATACTTTTGTATACATATATACATACATATATACCTATACTGTATATACCTTTATATACATATATACATACATATATACCTATACTGTATATACCTCTATATACATATATACATACATATATACCTATACTGTATATACCTTTATATACATATATACATACATATATACCTATACTGTATATACCTTTATATACATATAAACATACATATATACCTATACTGTATATACCTTTATATACATATATACATACATATATACCTATACTGTATATACCTTTATATACATATATACATACATATATACCTATACTGTATATACCTTTATATACATATATACATACATATATACCTATACTGTATATACTTTTGTATACATATATACATACATATATACCTATACTGTATATACCTTTATATACATATATACATACATATATACCTATACTGTATATACCTTTATATACATATATACATACATATATACCTATACTGTATATACCTTTATATACATATATACATACATATATACCTATACTGTATATACCTTTATATACATATATACATACATATATACCTATACTGTATATACCTTTATATACATATATACATACACATATACCTATACTGGCTCACCTGCACTGGCTTCCTGTGCAGTTAAGATGTGACTTTAAGGTTTTACTACTTACGTATAAAATACTACACGGTCTAGCTCCATCCTATCTTGCCGATTGTATTGTACCATATGTCCCGGCAAGAAATCTGCCTTCAAAAGACTCCGGCTTATCAGTGATTCCTAGAGCCCAAAAAAAGTCTGCGGGCTATAGAGCGTTTTCCGTTCGGGCTCCAGTACTCTGGAATGCCCTCCCGGTAAAAGTTTGAGATGCCACCTCAGTAGAAGCATTTAAGTCTCACCTTAAAACTCATCTGTATACTCTAGCCTTTAAATAGACCTCCTTTTTAGACCAGTTGATCTGCCGCTTCTTTTCTTTTTCTCCTCTGTCCCCCCCTCCCTTGTGGAGGGGGTCCGGTCCGATGACCATGGATGAACTCCTGGCTTTCCAGAGTCGAGGCCCAGGATGGACCGCTCGCCTGTGTATCGGTTGGGGACATCTCTACGCTGCTGATCCGCCTCCGCTTGGGATGGTTTCCTCGCTGCTGTCTTGGATCCGCTTTGAACTGAACTCTCGCGGCTGTGTTGGAGCCACTATGGATTGAACTTTCACAGTATCATGTTAGACCCGCTCGACATCCATTGCTTTCGGTCCCCTAGAAGGAGGGGTTGCCCACATTTGAGGTCCTCTCCAAGGTTTCTCATAGTCATCATTGTCCCTGGCGTCCCACTGGGTGTGAATTCTCCCTGCCCACTGGGTGTGGGTTCTTTCGAGGACGTTGTAGTTGTAATGGTGTGTACAGTCCTTTGAGACATTTGTGATTTAGGGCTATACAAATAAACATTGATTGATTGATTGATTGATTGATTGATTTAAGGCCAAGGCAAAATATCCAGATATTAATGGTGTATCGTCACATGGCCTAAAAATATCCAGATATTAAAAAAAGGCCATATCGCCCAGCCCTAGGAAGAAGAATGGTAAATGGATGAGTTTTGGGTGTAGAATAACGCTGCCAATAAAAGCCATTAGAGTAGAAAAGTTATGAATGATGTATGATGCAAACAGGCACTAATACCTCAATCCCGGCTGGATGTCAATCAAAATGAGATTCCCCTCCCCCGCCGTGGTCGTCTGAGACGAGAGATGACCTCCTCCTCTTCCTCCTCTGTCAATACAATTAGAGATCCATCATTAGAATATTCCAGATGCTCCTACTTAGCGGGTCAAAGGTGCAAAGCAGAAAATCTCATTTAAAAAAAGTGACTTGATTACATTTCAAGGTCATACTTTCACTCACTTTGATGATCCAAAGAACCAAGCTTCAATCTGTGATGGTGTGGCTCTGAGGGACCGTGCACAGGTGGGAACTTGGAGGAATGTGAGCCGGTCACCATCCATCTCGCACAAGTCAGCTGGCAGCTAAATATAACCTTTAGTCGGCAGCCATGTTGGAAGACAGCAGGACATATTTGGAGTTTTAATGAGAAATACCTGAGGGAAGCCCTGGAAACTGCATTACTCAGCCAGTCTGTGTGTGTTTGACAAGGTAGTCACTGGTAACCGTAGTAACCGTCCACACATACTCATAAAACCTGCTTTTGTCTGGAGGTGTTGCTACTAGGGTTGCAAAGGGGTGGAAAGTTTCCGGTAAATTTCTGGAAACTTTACGGAAATTTACCACGGGAAGTTTGGAAATATTGACAAATTTCTGATTATTCAAAGTTGGATACCGTCTTTGGGAATTAATGGGAATTGATGGAAAAAAATGGGAATGAATGGAGAATTCCATCTATCTTCTTCCGCTTATCCGAGGTTGGGTCGCGGGGGCAGCAGCCTAAGCCCAGACTTCCCTCTCCCCAGCCACTTCGTCCAGCTCTTCCCGGAGGATCCCGAGGCATTCCCAGGCCAGCCGGGAGACATAGTCTTCCCAACGTGTCGTGGGTCTTCCTACCGGTTGGACGTGCCCTAAACACCTCCCTAAGAGGCGTTCAGGTGGCATCCTGACCAGATGCCCGAACCACCTCATCTGGCTCCTCTCCATGTGGAGGAGCAGCGGCTTTACTTTGAGTTCCTCCCGGATGGCAGAGCTTCTCACCCTATCTCTAAGGGAGAGACCCAAACTCATTTGGGCCGCTTGCACCCGTGATCTTATCCTTTCGGTCATGACCCAAAGCTCATGACCATAGGTGAGGATGGGAACGTAGATCGACCGGTAAATTGAGAGCTTTGCCTTCCGGCTCAGCTCCTTCTTCACCACAACGGATTGATACAGCGTCCGCATTGCTGAAGACGCCGCACCGATCCGCCTGTCGATCTCACGATCCCCCCTTTTCCGGGCGAGAACAATGGACTCGGATTTGGAGGTGCTGATTCTCATCCCAGTCGCTTCAAACTCGGCTGTTAACCGATCCAGTGAGAGCTGAAGATCCTGGCCAGATGAAGCCATCAGGACCACATCATCTGCAAAAATCAGAGACCTAATCCTGCAGCCACCAAACTGGAACCCCTCAACGCCTTGACTGTGCCTAGAAATTCTGTCCATAAAAGTTATGAACAGAATGGGTGACAAAGGACAGCCTTGGCGGAGTCCAACCCTCACTGGAAACTTGCCCGAATTACTGCCAGCAATGCGGACCAAGGTCTGACACTGATCATACAGGGAGTGGACCGCCACAATCAGACAGTCCCATACCCCATACTCTCTGAGCACTCCCCACAGGACTTCCCGAGGGACACGGTCTAATGCCTTCTCCAAGTCCACAAAGCACATGTAGACTGGTTGGGCAAACTCCCATGCACCCTCAAGAACCCTGCCCAGAGTATAGAGCTGGTCCACAGTTCCACGACCAGGACGAAATCCACACTGTTCCTCCTGAATCCGAGGTTGGAGTATCCGGCGTAGAATAGACCTTACCAGGAAGGCTGAGGAGTGTGATCCCACCATAGTTGGAACACACCATTTGGTTCGTCTTCTTAAAGAGAGGAACCACCACCCCAGTCTGCCAATCCAGAGGTACCGGCCCCGACTTCCATGCTATGTTGCAGAGTCTTGTGAACCAAGACAGCCCCACAGCATCCAGAGCCTTAAGGAACTCCGGGCGGATCTCATCCACCCCCGGGGCCTTGCCACCGAGGAGCTTTTTAACTACCTCAGCGACCTCAGCCCTAGAGATAGTAGAGTCCACCTCAGATTCCCCAGGTCCTGCTTCCTCATAGGAAGACATGGGAAAGAATGGGGAATTCCAATAATGCTACATTATTAGACACTTGTCTATATGCTGCTGCATCTTTCTGGCATTTTTTGACGTAGATCTTTGCACATTATTTGCAAAGGTGCAACACCTTATGCACAAAAGGGCACTTTATTTGTTTTAAACTATTGTAGTGGCGTTCTGTACGAAAAGTGCACTTTAATTTAGTGTTGTTTTGATACGTCATCTTAGTGACATCATGCACAAAAGTGCACTATATTTGTTTTAAACTATTGTAGTGGCGTTCTGTACAAAAAGTGCACTTTAATATAGTGTTGTTTTGATATGTCATCTTAGTGACATCATGCACAAAAGTGCACTTTATTTGTTTTAAACTATTGTAGTGGCGTTCTGTACAAAAAGTGCACTTTAATTTAGTGTTGTTTTGATATGTCATCTTAGTGACATCATGCACAAAAGTGCACTTTATTTGTTTTAAACTATTGTAGTGGCGTTCTGTCCAAAATGTGCACTTTAATATAGTGTTGTTTTGATACGTCATCTTAGTGACATCATGCACAAAAGTGCACTTTATTTGTTTTAAACTATTGTAGTGGCGTTCTGTACGAAAAGTGCACTTTAATATAGTGTTGTTTTGATACGTCATCTTAGTGACATCATGCACAAAAGTGCACTTTATTTGTTTTAAACTATTGTAGTGGCGTTCTGTACGAAAAGTGCACTTTAATTTAGTGTTGTTTTGATACGTCATCTTAGTGACATCATGCACAAAAGTGCACTTTATTTGTTTTGAACTATTGTAGTGGCGTTCTGTACAAAAAGTGCACTTTAATTTAGTGTTGTTTTGATACGTCATCTTAGTGACATCATGCACAAAAGTGCACTTTATTTGTTTTAAAAAATATTGTAGTGGCGTTCTGTACAAAAAGTGCACTTCAATTTAGTGTTGTTTTGATATTTCATCTTAGTGACATCATGCACAAAAGTGCACTATATTTGTTTTAAACTATTGTAGTGGCGTTCTGTACAAAAAGTGCACTTTAATATAGTGTTGTTTTGATACGTCATCTTAGTGACATCATGCACAAAAGTGCACTTTATTTGTTTTAAACTATTGTAGTGGCGTTCTGTACGAAAAGTGCAGTTTAATTTAGTGTTGTTTTGATACGCCATCTTAGTGACATCATGCACAAAAGTGCACTTTATTTGTTTTAAACTATTGTAGTGGCGTTCTGTACAAAAAGTGCACTTTAATTTAGTGTTGTTTTGATATGTCATCTTAGTGACATCATGCACAAAAGTGCACTTTATTTGTTTTAAACTATTGTAGTGGCGTTCTGTACAAAAAGTGCACTTTAATTTAGTGTTGTTTTGATACGTCATCTTAGTGACATCATGCACAAAAGTGCACTTTATTTGTTTTGAACTATTGTAGTGGCGTTCTGTACAAAAAGTGCACTTTAATTTAGTGTTGTTTTGATACGTCATCTTAGTGACATCATGCACAAAAGTGCACTTTATTTGTTTTAAAAAATATTGTAGTGGCGTTCTGTACAAAAAGTGCACTTCAATTTAGTGTTGTTTTGATAGTTCATCTTAGTGACATCATGCACAAAAGTGCACTATATTTGTTTTAAACTATTGTAGTGGCGTTCTGTACAAAAAGTGCACTTTAATATAGTGTTGTTTTGATACGTCATCTTAGTGACATCATGCACAAAAGTGCACTTTATTTGTTTTAAACTATTGTGGTGGCGTTCTGTACGAAAAGTGCACTTTAATTGAGTGTTGTTTTGATACGTCATTTTAGTGACATCATGCACAAAAGTGCACTTTATTTGTTTCAAACTATTGTAGTGGCGTTCTGTACAAAAAGTGCACTTTAATTTAGTGTTGTTTTGATACGTCATCTTAGTGACATCATGCACAAAAGTGCACTTTATTTGTTTTAAACTATTTTAGTGGCGCTCTGTACGAAAAGTGCACTTTAATTTAGTGTTGTTTTGATACGTCATCTTAGTGACATCATGCACAAAAGTGCACTTTATTTGTTTTAAACTATTGTAGTGGCGTTCTGTACAAAAAGTGCACTTTAATATAGTGTTGTTTTGATACGTCATCTTAGTGACATCATGCACAAAAGTGCACTTTATTTGTTTTAAACTATTGTAGTGGCGTTCTGTCCAAAAAGTGCACTTTAATTTAGTGTTGTTTTGATACGTCATCTTAGTGACATCATGCACAAAAGTGCACTTTATTTGTTTTAAACTATTGTAGTGGCGTTCTGTACGAAAAGTGCACTTTAATTTAGTGTTGTTTTGATACGTCATCTTAGTGACATCATGCACAAAAGTGCACTTTATTTGTTTTAAACTATTGTAGTGGCGTTCTGTACAAAAAGTGCACTTTAATTTAGTGTTGTTTTGATATGTCATCTTAGTGACATCATGCACAAAAGTGCACTTTATTTGTTTTAAACTATTGTAGTGGCGTTCTGTACAAAAAGTGCACTTTAATTTAGTGTTGTTTTGATATGTCATCTTAGTGACATCATGCACAAAAGTGCACTTTATTTGTTTTAAACTATTGTAGTGGCGTTCTGTACAAAAAGTGCACTTTAATTTAGTGTTGTTTTGATACGTCATCTTAGTGACATCATGCACAAAAGTGCACTTTATTTGTTTTGAACTATTGTAGTGGCGTTCTGTACAAAAAGTGCACTTTAATTTAGTGTTGTTTTGATACGTCATCTTAGTGAAATCATGCACAAAAGTGCACTTTATTTGTTTTGAACTATTGTAGTGGCGTTCTGTACAAAAAGTGCACTTTAATTTAGTGTTGTTTTGATACGTCATCTTAGTGACATCATGCACAAAAGTGCACTTTATTTGTTTTAAAAAATATTGTAGTGGCGTTCTGTACAAAAAGTGCACTTCAATTTAGTGTTGTTTTGATACGTCATCTTAGTGACATCATGCACAAAAGTGCACTTTATTTGTTTTAAACTATTGTAGTGGCGTTCTGTACAAAAAGTGCACTTTAATATAGTGTTGTTTTGATATGTCATCTTAGTGACATCATGCACAAAAGTGCACTTTATTTGTTTTAAAAAATATTGTAGTGGCGTTCTGTACAAAAAGTGCACTTTAATTTAGTGTTGTTTTGATACGTCATCTTAGTGAAATCATGCACAAAAGTGCACTTTATTTGTTTTGAACTATTGTAGTGGCGTTCTGTACAAAAAGTGCACTTCAATTTAGTGTTGTTTTGATACGTCATCTTAGTGACATCATGCACAAAAGTGCACTTTATTTGTTTTAAACTATTGTAGTGGCGTTCTGTACAAAAAGTGCACTTCAATTTAGTGTTGTTTTGATACGTCATCTTAGTGACATCATGCACAAAAGTGCACTTTATTTGTTTTAAACTATTGTAGTGGCGTTCTGTACAAAAAGTGCACTTTAATATAGTGTTGTTTTGATACGTCATCTTAGTGACATCATGCACAAAAGTGCACTTTATTTGTTTTAAACTATTGTAGTGGCGTTCTGTACAAAAAGTGCACTTTAATTTAGTGTTGTTTTGATATGTCATCTTAGTGACATCATGCACAAAAGTGCACCTTATTTGTTTTAAACTATTGTAGTGGTGTTCTGTACAAAAAGTGCACTTTAATATAGTGTTGTTTTGATACGTCATCTTAGTGACATCATGCACAAAAGTGCACTATATTTGTTTTAAACTATTGTAGTGGCGTTCTGTACAAAAAGTGCACTTTAATTTAGTGTTGTTTTGATATGTCATCTTAGTGACATCATGCACAAAAGTGCACTTTATTTGTTTTAAACTATTGTAGTGGCGTTCTGTACACAAAGTGCACTTTAATTTAGTGTTGTTTTGATATGTCATCTTAGTGACATCATGCACAAAAGTGCACTTTATTTGTTTTAAACTATTGTAGTGGCGTTCTGTACAAAAAGTGCACTTTAATTTAGTGTTGTTTTGATATGTCATCTTAGTGACATCATGCACAAAAGTGCACTTTATTTGTTTTAAACTATTGTAGTGGCGTTCTGTACAAAAAGTGCACTTTAATTTAGTGTTGTTTTGATATGTCATCCTAGTGACATCATGCACAAAAGTGCACTTTATTTGTTTTAAACTATTGTAGTGGCGTTCTGTACAAAAAGTGCACTTTAATTTAGTGTTGTTTTGATATGTCATCTTAGTGACATGCACAAAAGTGCACTTTATTTGTTTTAAACTATTGTAGTGGTGTTCTGTACAAAAAGTGCACTTTAATTTAGTGTTGTTTTGATACGTCATCTTAGTGAAATCATGCACAAAAGTGCACTTTATTTGTTTTAAACTATTGTAGTGGCGTTCTGTACAAAAAGTGCACTTTAATTTAGTGTTGTTTTGATACGTCATCTTAGTGACATCATGCACAAAAGTGCACTTTATTTGTTTTAAAAAATATTGTAGTGGCGTTCTGTACAAAAAGTGCACTTTAATTTAGTGTTGTTTTGATACGTCATCTTAGTGACATCATGCACAAAAGTGCACTTTATTTGTTTTAAAAAATATTGTAGTGGCGTTCTGTACAAAAAGTGCACTTCAATTTAGTGTTGTTTTGATACGTCATCTTAGTGACATCATGCACAAAAGTGCACTTTATTTGTTTTAAACTATTGTAGTGGCGTTCTGTACACAAAGTGCACTTTAATTTAGTGTTGTTTTGATATGTCATCTTAGTGACATCATGCACAAAAGTGCACTTTATTTGTTTTAAACTATTGTAGTGGCGTTCTGTACAAAAAGTGCACTTTAATTTAGTGTTGTTTTGATATGTCATCTTAGTGACATCATGCACAAAAGTGCACTTTATTTGTTTTAAACTATTGTAGTGGCGTTCTGTACAAAAAGTGCACTTTAATTTAGTGTTGTTTTGATATGTCATCTTAGTGACATCATGCACAAAAGTGCACTTTATTTGTTTTAAACTATTGTAGTGGCGTTCTGTACAAAAAGTGCACTTTAATTTAGTGTTGTTTTGATACGTCATCTTAGTGACATCATGCACAAAAGTGCACTTTATTTGTTTTAAACTATTGTAGTGGCGTTCTGTACAAAAAGTGCACTTTAATTTAGTGTTGTTTTGATATGTCATCTTAGTGACATCATGCACAAAAGTGCACTTTATTTGTTTTAAACTATTGTAGTGGCGTTCTGTACAAAAAGTGCACTTTAATTTAGTGTTGTTTTGATATGTCATCTTAGTGACATCATGCACAAAAGTGCACTTTATTTGTTTTAAACTATTGTAGTGGCGTTCTGTACAAAAAGTGCACTTTAATTTAGTGTTGTTTTGATACGTCATCTTAGTGACATCATGCACAAAAGTGCACTTTATTTGTTTTAAACTATTGTAGTGGCGTTCTGTACAAAAAGTGCAGTTTAATTTAGTGTTGTTTTGATATGTCATCTTAGTGACATCATGCACAAAAGTGCACTTTATTTGTTTTAAACTATTATAGTGGCGTTCTGTACAAAAAGTGCACTTTAATTTAGTGTTGTTTTGATGCGTCATCTTAGTGAAATCATGCACAAAAGTGCACTTTATTTGTTTTGAACTATTGTAGTGGCGTTCTGTACAAAAAGTGCACATTAATTTAGTGTTGTTTTGATACGTCATCTTAGTGACATCATGCACAAAAGTGCACTTTATTTGTTTTAAAAAATATTGTAGTGGCGCTCTGTACAAAAAGTGCACTTTAATTTAGTGTTGTTTTGATATGTCATCTTAGTGACATCATGCACAAAAGTGCACTTTATTTGTTTTAAACTATTGTAGTGGCGTTCTGTACAAAAAGTGCACTTTAATTTAGTGTTGTTTTGATACGTCATCTTAGTGACATCATGCACAAAAGTGCACTTTATTTGTTTTAAACTATTGTAGTGGCGTTCTGTACAAAAAGTGCACTTTAATTTAGTGTTGTTTTGATATGTCATCTTAGTGACATCATGCACAAAAGTGCACTTTATTTGTTTTAAACTATTGTAGTGGCGTTCTGTACAAAAAGTGCACTTTAATTTAGTGTTGTTTTGATATGTCATCTTAGTGACATCATGCACAAAAGTGCACTTTATTTGTTTTAAACTATTGTAGTGGCGTTCTGTACAAAAAGTGCACTTTAATTTAGTGTTGTTTTGATACGTCATCTTAGTGACATCATGCACAAAAGTGCACTTTATTTGTTTTAAACTATTGTAGTGGCGTTCTGTACAAAAAGTGCAGTTTAATTTAGTGTTGTTTTGATATGTCATCTTAGTGACATCATGCACAAAAGTGCACTTTATTTGTTTTAAACTATTATAGTGGCGTTCTGTACAAAAAGTGCACTTTAATTTAGTGTTGTTTTGATACGTCATCTTAGTGAAATCATGCACAAAAGTGCACTTTATTTGTTTTGAACTATTGTAGTGGCGTTCTGTACAAAAAGTGCACATTAATTTAGTGTTGTTTTGATACGTCATCTTAGTGACATCATGCACAAAAGTGCACTTTATTTGTTTTAAAAAATATTGTAGTGGCGTTCTGTACAAAAAGTGCACTTTAATTTAGTGTTGTTTTGATATGTCATCTTAGTGACATCATGCACAAAAGTGCACTTTATTTGTTTTAAACTATTGTAGTGGTGTTCTTGCAGATGATGTGGTCCTGATGGCTTCATCTGACCGGAATCTTCAGCTCTCACTGGATCGGTTCGCAGCCGAGTGTGAAGCGACCGGGATGAGAATCAGCACCTCCAAGTCCGAGTCCATGGTTGTCGCCCGGAAAAGGGTGGAGTGCCATCTCCGGGTTGGGGAGGAGACCCTGCCCCAAGTGGAGGAGTTCAAGTACCTAGGAGTCTTGCTCACGAGTGGGGGAAGAGTGGATCGTGAGATCGACAGGCGGATCGGTGCGGCGTCTTCAGTAATGCGGACGTTGTATCGATCCGTTGTGGTGAAGAAGGAGCTGAGCCGGAAGGCAAAGCTCTCAATTTACCGGTCGATCTACGTTCCCATCCTCACCTATGGTCATGAGCTTTGGGTCATGACCGAAAGGATAAGATCACGGGTACAAGCGGCCCAAATGAGTTTGGGTCTCTCCCTTAGAGATAGGGTGAGAAGCTCTGCCATCCGGGAGGAACTCAAAGAAAAGCCGCTGCTCCTCCACATGGAGAGGACCCAGATGAGGTGGTTCGGGCATCTGGTCAGGATGCCAACCGAACGCCTCCCGAGGGAGGTGTTTAGGGCACGTCCAACCGGTAGGAGGCCACGGGGAAGACCCAGGACACGTTGGGAAGACTATGTCTCCCGGCTGGCCTGGGAACGCCTCGGGATCCCCCGGGAAGAGCTAGACGAAGTGGCTGGGGAGAGGGAAGTCTGGGTTTCCCTGCTTAGGCTGTTGCCCCCGCGACCCGACCTCGGATAAGCGGAAGATGATGGATGGATGGATAGTGGCGTTCTGTACAAAAAGTGCACTTTATTTTAGTGTTGTTTTGATATGTCATCTTAGTGACATCATGCACAAAAGTGCACTCATAGCTTGTTTTAAAACGTCTCTGACAATCTTGCACTTCCTGTTTTGGAAATGACATGAATGTTTGTGCCACTGCTTAATAACTGTCTAATAAATACAGTTTTAGTTGTGAAATCCCTTTCTGCATGAAGAAGAATGTTTGAATGTAGACACATAGAATCATCATAGTGCTGTGATTCCAGGTTAAGGAATAATATCCAGATATATATATGTGTGGTGTATCGTGACATGGCCTAAACATATTAAGATATAAATAAAAGGTTATATCGCCCAGCCCTACGTGCAAGGTGAGAAAAAAGAAGGCAAAGAAAGCAGACGGCGAGGTGTAGCGCCAGCACGAGGAGGGTTTATTGCTCCTAATAACGTGCACAGTGGGAGGGGAGGCGGGACTTATCGGGTCGGCGTCTGAGGGCCCTCCACGATGAGCTTGAGCGCCACGCGGGCGAAGTCGCTGATGCTCCTGGTGGAGATTCCCGTGATGTGGCTCAGCTCTCTCACCACCTGACAGCAAACACACACAAGTCGTGAGCACCCTCGCTTTCCTTCTTCTAACGTGGCCTCTCGTCTTACTTCTTCCCATTCTCTGACGTGCAGGATGAAGGTTGCCACGGCGATGACGCCCACCGCCAGGAGCATGCAGTCTTCAGTCACCGCCGCAAACTTCTCCCTGGGATGTCAAACGTGTACTAAGTCATGAAGACTTCTGGCCTTTAGGCAGCACACTAACTGCCTTTTTAGCGACAAATAAATCAACCAATCTAAGTTCTGTTCATTTTTGATAAGAAGCGACGTCAAAAAATGGTGCAAGTGTCGATAAAGGTGGAGAGCAGTGATGTGCATTATCACCGCCTACAGGACTGGAGTGGAACTGCATCGTTGAGGTCAGACGGAGGTGTTTAGTACGGACGCTCAAATGGGACAAAAGGAAATAAATACATCTTTAAATGACCATTTGCCCTGCGATGACGTGGCGACTTGTCCAGGGTGCACCCCGCCTTCCGCCCGATTGTAGCTGAGATAGGCGGCAGCGCCCCCCGCGACCCCAAAAGGGAATAAGCGGTAGAAAATGGATGGATGGATGGATAAATGACCATTTAAATTGGGGGACGGTGTGGCACAGTTGGCAGAGTGGCTGTGCCAGCAATCTGAGGGTTCCTGGTTCAATCCCCACCTTCTACCATCCTAGTCACGCCCGTTGTGTCCTTGAGCAAGACTCTTCACCCTTGCTCCTGATGGGTCCTTGCAGGACAGCTCCCGCCATCAGTGTGTGAATGTGTGTGTGTGAATGTGTGTGTGTGAATGGGTGAATGTGGAAATCGTGTCAAAGCGCTTTGAGTTCCTTTAAAAAAAAATGTAAAAAAGCGCGATACAAGTACAAGCCATTTACCATTTGCCCATCCCATCCATCCATTTTTCTACCGCTTGTCCCAATCAGAGTTGTGGGGGGTGTTGGAGCCTATCTCAGCTGCATTGGGGCGGAAGGCGGGGTACACCCTGGACAAGTCGCCACCTCATCGCAGGCCATTTACATGTGTCATTGTTAATTACGATTAAATAATTGTAAAATACATAATTAAATAGTTAATCAAATATTGACACAAATACAAATATTGGTTAAAAAAAAGTAATGGTTTTACATTAAATGTTTGAATGCCACATTTAAGAACACCTTTATTTAGTAAATCCCTATTCTAATTAATTAATGAGTGAATAATATTTTTGTGAATTATATTTATATAGCGCTTTTTCTCTAGTGTCTCAAAGCGCTTTACATAGTGAAACCCAATATCTAAGTTACATTCAAACCAGTGTGGGTGTCACTGGGAGCAGGTGGGTAAAGTGTCTTGCCCAAGGACACAACGGCAGTGACTAGGATGGCAGAAGCGGGAATCGAACCTGCAACCCTCAAGTTGCTGGCACGGCCGCTCTACCAACCGAGCTAAACCGGTCACATTAATTCATTAATGTGAGTAAAAATGCATGTAATTATTTGACGGTGTTCCATTTGATCCTCCCTCGTTGATGTGGGACATTGGAACAAAACATGTGGACTAGTGGTTAGATCAGGGGTCAGCAACCTTTTTGAAAGCAAGAGCTACTTCTTGGGTACTGATTAATGCCAAGGGCTACCAGTTTGATACACACTTAAATAAATTGCCAGAAATAGCCAATTTGCTCAATTTACCTTTAACTCTATGTTATTATTAATAATTAATGATATTTATCTTTGTGGGAACACTGATCATCTTAATGATTTCTCACAATAAATATATATAGAAACAGATAAATATTTAAAAAAAAAAAAAAAAAAAAAAAGGGTATTTCTGTCTGTCATTCCGTCGTATATTTTTTTTCCTTCTACGGAAGGTTTTTTGTAGAGATTAAATGATGAAAAAAACACTTAATTGAACGGTTAAAAAGAGGAGAAAATACGAAAAAAAATTAAATACAATTTTGAAACATAGTTTCTCTTCAATTTCAACTCTTTAAAATTCAAAATTCAACCGAAAAAAAGAAGAGAAATAATAGCTAATTCGAATCATTTTGAAAAAATTTTAAAAATCATTTGTAATTTTTCCTGATTAAGATTAATTTTAGTATTTTGATGACATGTTTTAAATAGGTTAAAATCCAATCTGCACTTTGTTAGAATATATAACAAATTGGACCAAGCTATATTTCTAACAAAGACAAATCATTATTTCTTCTAGATTTTCCAGAACAAAAATTTTAAAAGAAATTCACAGACTTTAAAATAAGATTTGAATTTGATTCTACAGATTTTCTAGATTTGCCAGAATAATTTTTTTGAATTTTAATCATAATAAGTTTGAAGAAATATTTCACAAATATTCTTTGTCGAAAAAACAGAAGCTAAAATGAAGAATTAAATTCAAATATATTTATTATTCTTTACTATAAAAAAAAATAATTTACTTGAACATTGATTTAAATTGTGAGTGTTCTGCAGGACAGGACGTGTGCACCTCTGCTCCCTGGTGGGGTTGTGGGTCTGCGTGGTGGCGGTCAGCAGGGCGTCGTACAGGTGGCCACGCTGCAGGCTCACCAACTGGAGGACATGGCGGCACAGGTGGTGCAGGTGCTCCACTGGGGTGGAAGGCTCGTTGAAGCCTGCACACACGCGGAAGATTCCGGTCACTTTTTCTTTTCTTTTTTTTTACTAAGCCTCTACTGCAGGGGTCGGGAACCTTTTTGGCTGAGAGAGCCAAGAAGCCAAATATTTAATATGTATTTCTGTAAGAGCCATATAATATTTTTTTTAGCACTGAACACAACTAAAAGCGTGCATTTTTAAGTAAT
This sequence comes from Nerophis ophidion, assembly GCF_033978795.1. Lineage (NCBI taxonomy): Eukaryota > Metazoa > Chordata > Actinopteri > Syngnathiformes > Syngnathidae > Nerophis > Nerophis ophidion. Next base: position 9,447,953 of record NC_084618.1, on the reverse strand, counting down.
ATCAACATTTCTAGAGTATATAATAGGTCTTTTATTCTTTGTAATAACATTGTTATTCTGAAACTAAATGTGGAGGAGGCGTGGCCTGCGGGCCTGCAGCGAAGCGGGCTGTTGCGTTGTTACGGCTACTCTGTCGTTCCAAAAAGGGTTCGAAAAAATAAAAATTGCAGAATAGCTTTGAGGAGGAGGTTTATGACTCACTAAATTCCTAATAAGCACTCGCGGAGATATTTCTAGATTCAAAATGTTTCTAATTTATTTTCACAAACAAAAAATATTCACCGTGGTTGACTTTCTATGTCATCAAAATAACTTATTTAGTGGTAAACTAACTATATCACTCCTCACTCTTTCAGCATGACAGACAGACAAAGCGCCCAACTGTGCTGTCTTCTTAATTATAAGAGGAGGAAGTGGACCACTAGGAGGAGCGTGAGCAGCTGAAAACAATCAGTCAAAATAATTTATCGGAAACATCCGCTAATCCATCAATATCATCATTGGCATCATTTGATTCACATTGTCAGAACAATTATGAAATAAATAATATAGATAGGCTCCAACATGCGTAGATGGCCCACCTGGGCCTTGTTATCTAATCACCTGTCGCTCTGTTTATAAGCAGCAGCCAGGAGGAGAGACGGAGCTGGGGCTGGGGCTGGAGCCAGAGCAAGAGCGAGCACGAAAGAAAAAAAGACAATTGCTGGAAAGCAACTGAGAGACTTATTGAAAAATGTAACAATATTGCAACCCTGAAACAGGCTCTCCTGTCGGTGCTTGGGGGTCTGAAGAACCCCCAGCAATAATAAATAAATGACTTCTTACCATTAACGTAACTTCTTGAACTTTTACATGAGAATGTTTCATATTTTGAACATTATTTTTAACACTGTGATTACAAGTGGAATTAAAGCTGCAAGCAGCGATGGACGGGACCACTTTGGCTGCTGCACGTTTTTTAGATATGCAGGCAAAAGACAACTTTAAAACATACAATCTACTAGATTAATATAGGTTGCCTCTCTCTCTTACCCTCCATCTTTTGGTATTCCTTTTTTTTAATATCTTTTTAGTTATCATTTTGTATACGTATTGTTACATTTGAACAACTGTATTGTTGATAATAGAGGTAAACTATTGCTTTTGTTCATAATCAATAGCGCTTTTTCTATTGGTATTTGTATTGCTCCAGTTGTAGTGTAAAAATGCTCATTGTCATTTCTATTTTATTATTTATTTCACTAACTGCTTCTTTGTTATCACTTTTACCATCATATTTGTACATATTCTATGTGCTGGTGTTGTTCTATTGCTGTTGTTGTTGTATTTGCTGTTGTTGTTTGTGTCTCTCTGTCTAATCCCCCTCTTATCCCCACAATTTCCCCCTCCGTCTTCCTTTTTTCCTCTTTCTATCCCCTCCTGCTCCGGCCCGGCTGCAACAAATGATAATATAAATAAATTTAATAAACTCACATTCAAATAAGGCAACAAGAGAAGTATCCTACACTTCTCTTTTGTAAAGTAAATTTGAACAGGAGATATGAACATCGACATCAACTATATGATTTGCCTGAGAAGCTCGACAGGACAAAAATAAATAAATAAATAAATAATAATAATATTAATAATAACATACCGGCTTAGCTACAGCACCAGGCAGCCATCTTGGGATAGACGATCACAACCCCTCCCCCACGAATGTTGGTGCGTGCGCAACAGCAGCAGACGGTAGGGGAAAAAAAGAAGAAAAAAAACGTCTCCGGGTATAGCTCGGTTGGTACAGCGGCCGTGCCAGCAACTTGAGGGCTGCAGGTTCGATCCCCGCTTCCGCCATCCTAGTCACTGCCGTGGTGTCCTTGGGCAAGACACTTTACCCACCTGCTCCCAGTGCCACCTACACTGCTTTAAATGTAAAAAGTAGATATTGGGTTTCACTATGTAAAGCGCTTTGAGTCACTAGAGAAAAAGCGCTATATAAATATAATTTACTTAACTTCACTTCACGGCCTTCGCACGGCGGCCATCTTTGAAATGGTTTTCAGCGCAGCGGTTCTTTAAAAGGCTGACAAATCAAAACCCTAGCAGTGATTAAAACTATTTCATCAACTTTTAATAAGAAGGATTCAATCTCTCTTCTTTTGCTTATTTGAAGCCGAAACGACGAACGTCCTCAGAGGAGATAATAGAAAAAAAGCACATTTTTTGCCAACTTTTGTATTGAAGTGGGAATAGCAAACTTCCTGTTGATTTTAGCTGGGAGGTAAGAGTGTATGAAATATAGGTCTAAGTGAGACCTACGTATTGGTTTTCGTTACATGTTTCTACGACATTCCTACTTGAAGTTAGAAACAGATTTTTCCGTGTTTTCTTCCTAGGGGGCGCTAGAGCGCAATTTTGAGCTTGGGGTTTTGTTTTTTGATCAGATCGCAATTTTCGCCAGTCCTGATGTGAGTTTTGAAGCATGTTTAATGGGTAAAATTACAGCTCAAAGCTGTGGAATAATAATAAAGAAAGAATAAAATGTGAGAAATTCAATAGTGTCTTCTGTCCCAAACTGACATCGGTCCCCAATTATTCATTACTTATCGTGTCAAGCGGTGTCAGCTCAGATTTATCCGAGAGCCAGATGCAGTCATGAAAAGAGCCACATCTGGCTGGCGAGCCATAGGTTCCCTAGCCCTGCTCTGATGGGTTTGTTTACTCACCCAGAACCTCCAGGAGTATTTCCACGTATGTGAGAGGGTTAGGACAGTCCAGTCGGAACTCCAGGACCTTCAGCACCATCAGCTCTGACTCCAGCACGGCCTGCTTGCTGACGTCCAGGCCCACCGAGTGCAGGAAGCGCACGGCCGTGTTGATGTCGATAATCTGCAAAAGGTTCAATCAGGCGTCCAAAGTGCGGCCTGGGGACCGTTTGTGGCCCGCGGCTCATTTTGTTAACGGCCCCGCGGCACATTTAAAACAGCAATATTACCACAAAAATAACGATAAAAAGTGAAAAAAATGAGCAAACAGGTGAAACGTAAAGAGAAAAAGTTGCAATGTTGACTGTGATAACACAACACAGATGGTTTTTAAACTGTCATTGCTCAAAAAATAATAATGAATCAAAATGTTGTTATGACTTATTGACCAATTTGAGGCTCTAATTACTTCACATCAAAGTTTACACTTTTACATTTTTGGGAGGACGAAATTTTGCATATTTTGTGTTGGCCATAAATAACAAAGTTTTCTATGACAAAAAGGATATTTAAAACATACATTCAGTGAAGTAGATATAATAACCACTGATCAAGCACCAGCCCTGCATGAGAAAAGTGATTTTCTGCTGGAGCTTGATTTCTTTTTTTTGTGAACTAGGAATTAAAAATACTCTCATTGTCAATAATTCTCCCCAAATATTTGTTGATATATTTTTTAATTGACTATATATATATATATATATATATATATATATATATATATATATATATATATATATATATACATATACATATATATACATATATACACACACATATATATACACATATATACATATAAAAATGTATATAGTATATACATACATATGTACATATGTACATATGTATGTATGTATATTAATATATTTACATATATATATATATAAAACAAAAACAAACATCTAAAAATTTATAAAAATGTATAATCAACGAATAGATCTGAAGTTGATCAAGAGATTTTATTTCAAAAGTAAAAATAAACAAATAATGTATTACTTATTTTAACACTTTTATTAATGGGGACCCTTTAGGATCCCCGAGAATGTTTGTTGGACTTTTTTTTTAAACTCCCATTGCTCCAAAAATAATAATGAATCAAAATCAATGTTGTTATGAATTATTGACCTATTTAGGCTCCAATTACTTCACATCAAATATTCCACTTTAAATGATTTTAGGGGGAATTGTTGCAAATATTGTGTTTGCTATAAAAAATACAAAGTTTTCTATGACAAAAAGGAATGTTACAAAACGAAAGAAGAATATTTATATCCCTTTAGGATCCCTAAGAATTTTTGTTGGATTTTTATTAACTCCC
>NC_084618.1:9238891-9438891 GCF_033978795.1 Nerophis ophidion | reverse complement strand
TGTGATGCCACACCAAACAAGAATGACAAACACATTTCAAGAGAACATCCTCACAGTAACACAACATAAACGCAACACAAAAAATACCCAGAATCCTTTGCACCCATGACTCTTCCAGACTATATTATACCCCCCCCCCCCCCCCACCTGTGCGTCGGTAAGGTGGGCGGGGTTGGGGGCGCGGGGGTGTAAAATATAGTCAGGAAGTGTCACAGGTACAAAGGATTCTGGGTATTTGTTGTGTTGCGTTTATGTTGGTTTATGATGGTTATATATATCACAACCATCAGTGTACTCTGTGTCACCCCGTATGCCTTGCAGTCGTGTGCGTGTATCTGCGGAAGTCACCTACAACTTGTTGCTGGACTGGGAAGCAGTTTGTATATGTTGTAGAATCCAATCAATACAATCCACTTTATTTATATAGCACATTTAAACAACAATAACGTTTCCAAAGTGCTGCACAGCCATGTTAAAAACAATTGTAAAAAAAATAAAATAAAATAAAATAAAATAGAAAAAAATATGTATATATATATACATATTATGCTCCACCAATGACTGAATAAAAACAAAAAATAAATAAATATAAAACCTATAAAAACAATATAAAAACAAATATGATTAAAAACTATTTTAAAGGGTAAAATCAATTAAAACAGTAAAATAGAAATCAAAGTGTATAAAAAACACAGAGGACAACAGAGAACAGAGGACCACACAGCTCACGTAGTGTTAAAAGCCAAGGAATAAAAGTGGGTCTTAAGACGAGACTTAAAACACTCCACTGTGGCGAAGGCGTCAAAGACAATGGCTTCATTGCAAGCCCTTATTCTTGTTATCTGGATGAGCACCGGCAAATATTTGCGAGAATGTTTGCGGCTTCCATTTACTTTACTCTGTGACACGGGTCAAAATAGCTCTTTGAGTGCTAAAGGACTCCCGTTATATAACAACGGGCGGGTGGCGGGCGGTTGCGCTTTTGATAAAATGTTGGTTCGGGTGGATGGCCGGTGGATGATGACTTTAATGATGCGGTTCATCATCACCATCCGCCGTTGTCAGTCCACTGCTGGACGAAAGCCTCAGCATGTTTCTGCCATTTGGCGTACTTTTCATGCTGCTTATTAGCCTACACCTTCCACGCTGGCTTGGTGCGGGTTAGAAGGGGTATTTTAAATCAGAGATCCTTCTCCTAGACTAATTGCCTTACTGGACTGTTGAACTTAGTCTGTCCTGTTGGTTGTCCGCGCCCGATTTACCCAGGGACCCGCTCAGCTTTATGGCGCTGACCGCCCGCCAGTCACAAGAGAAGGTGCAAACGGTTCTTTGTGTGCATTTTATAGACGTTAGTTGGGACTCACTAACCCCACACACAACCTCCCATCTCATGCCTGGATGTAGTTTGACGTCATACCCAGGATGCGGTTGCGGATGATGTAATTGCCTATCCGCGCATCTCTAATATATATATATATATACATATATATATATATATATACATATATATATATATATATATATATATATATATATACATACAGATATATAAAATATGTTTTTAAAAATGTGTTTTTAGACCATCTCCCATGTGGTGACATTCCTTGTTGAGGAGTAGATAAAAAGTCACAGACGTATAATCAGAAGTACACGTACACACTAGTGACATGACCCGAGCAACACACACACTTGTGATATTTTACATAACCGTTCCATCCCTAAAAGGTATGAGACATAACTCTTTTTTCATTTGAGCTGACATTTATATTATATGTGGCTTCTTCCTTCTAAATAGAGGATTACGGAGACCTGTCATTACTGAGATCAGTAATGACAGGTCTCCGTAATCCAGGTGTGCAAAAGGTCTGCTGATTAAACTACAGAGGCTTTATGTTCTGTTTTTTGTTGTTGTTTGTTTGTGTCCAGTGCAATCGTATGTGCGCAATATGTAATCTTTATTGATTTTTGTGGTTTATTTTTGTAGCTGTATGTAGATATGGCCCCACTGAAGTGGCAGCCGGTTGCATCAACTCTGTCTCTTTTCATGTGTTTGATGTGTTTTGTGTTCTTTAACGCGGCCCTCATGTTTTAATTAGTTTTTTTTTATCCTGTTTGTGCACAACAACAAGATAGTTTCCACATTGCAGGATAAATAGTCCATCTTATCCTACCTTATCCTAACCACAGCTATGACAAATGCTGAAAACTAAACAGACTAAAAATGCCGCAAGTGTATGCCAGGCATTATGCATTAAAATGTGCATAAAACATCAGACATTATGTACAAATAACTCCCGGATACCAAACAGCTGCGCCCTCCGGTGGCTGCCAAGAATACTGGCATGTCATCACCAGTATCTACATGGAAGTGCTATGATCTTCCTAATCTATGACATTTAATAATTTCATTGTGTTTTGTTGTTGTGTAACCAAGATAATCCACTTTTTTTTGTTTCCTGTTCAATTGAAACAGGAAATATAATTTAAGGTTAGTGGTTATATGTGTAGCTGCATGTGTAATATGATTAATACAACACATATCAAAATACTTGAGAATTGTGTCCAGATTAATTAGTTATGTTTTTTTTCATCATTTATTGACTAAAGACAGTTTTTACCCAAGCGCCATACTAGCATTAAACAGGCCCTGAGTGAGCACAATGTGTCTGTAATGTCCTCATGTGTCATGTCTTTATTTTTATGACTATAATGTGCAATGATGTATATGTATATATATGCATATGTATGGATATATGCATGTGTGTGTATTTATATATATATATATATATATATATATATATATACATATATTTATTATCTTTTTTAAGATTTACATTACTAAATTATTGTGTATGCACCTTAAGGGATTTGCCCAAATGTTGTTGTTCTTTGAACCTGTTCACTGTAATAATGACAATAAAACTCAATTATATTTTAATCTATTATTGCGTCTGTCGAAAGTGCTGCTGAGGGTCACAGTGACCATTCCTGAACTATTATGATGATTGCTGTACGTGTAATATTATTAATATTACACCAACAAAAAGGACTAAGGTAAAAAAAAAATTTCAAATGTTACTATTTTGTCCAGATTAAAGTTATAATGTTGATTTCATTTTAAAAAAAGCTATTTTTGTGATAAATAGTTGCGTCTGTCGAAAGTGCTGCTGAGCATCATATTGAGTTTATGTGAACTCGTGCGTACGCTTCTATTGTTGTTATTACACAAATCAAAAAGACCAAGGGAATAAATTAATCCAAGCTAAGAAGTTTGTCCAGGTAAAATAAATACTTATGTTGATTTCCTTCGCAAAATTGCATTTGTGGCAATTAATTGCGTGTGTCGAAAGTGCCGCTGAGAGTCCCAGTTTGACAGTTACATGCCAACCGCTACTAACTTACCAAACAGTCTTTTATCCTTGAACACTCCGCAACATGTCGACAAACTGTTGAGGTTGTCTTTGTTTCTCTCGTTGAGGTTCGTAAGAAAGTCGGTCAACACCTCAAAGGAAGCGTGGCCGAACTTAAAATGAATATCGCCCGGCTCGCTTTGACAACTAAACGTGACTTTCTCCGCCATGTGGGTGCTTCAAAATAACAACAACTGCTCGTTTTTACAACAGTGAGTAAATTGTTGTCACTCAGTAATATTCACCATTCGTGTGTTTAGTTTGAATTCCATTTAAACGTGACTTTAACGTGTGTTTGCGGAAGATGGCGCTGTTTCCATTGGTGTCGTTTTACAGGAACAAAACACTGGTGACAGGTTGCACTTAGGGACACATTTGTAGCTGCACACATTTCCGCTTCCGGTGGTTGCTTTGTGCAGGAACACAGCTTCTCCCTACAAAAACCTTCCCCCCCATTTACTTCCGGGGTCATGATTAATACAGACGTTTTTTTAACACTATATTATAAAAATATAACGCTATATTATAAAAATACAGACGTTTTGTTAACGCTATATTATTAAAAATATTAAAAAACAATTTACAAACATAAGCTAGGGGATGACGCATTTACTTCCGGGGTCACGTTTCCTCTTACGTCATCCCATAGCTTGTGTTTCTAAATTGTTTTTTACATATATTTTTTTTTAATATAGCGTTAACAAAACGTCAGTATTTTTATAATATGGCGTTATATTTTTATAATATAGCGTTAATAAAACGTCTGTATTAATCATGACCCTGCTGACAACAAGCTATCCATACACTTAGGTAAAACAGAATCCATCCTATTTGGGTCCCATATCAAACTTAAGAAGGTCAGTGACTTGACTATAAAAGTGGGTGACATTGTTATCACCAGGAAGGATGAGATCACCTACCTAGGTTCCATTCTAGAGGCTAATCTTTCCTGTGATAAAATGGCAACCAAGGTGATCAAAAAGGTCAACCAAAGAACGAGATTCCTCTACAGAATCTCCTCTCTGGTCAACAAAAGCACCTTGAGGATTCTAGCGGGAACTCTCATTCAACCCTTCTTCGATTACGCTTGCACCTCCTGGTACCCCAGCACCTCCAAAACCCTCAAATCTAGACTCCAAACATCCCAGAATGAGCTAGTCCGGTTACTTTTAGACCTCCACCCCAGATCACACCTCAATCCAACCCACTTCTCCAAAGTGGGCTGGCTCAGGGTGGAGGACAGAGTCAAACAACTTGCACTGAGCCTGGTCTATAAAATCTGCTACACCTCCTTGATACCGAAGTACATGTCAAACTACTTCCTTAATGACCGCCATAACCACAACACCAGGGGGAGCTCCACAAACCACGTTAAACCCAGATTCCCATCTAACAAAGGTCTTAACTCATTCTCTTTCTATGCCACATCAATGTAGAATGCACTCCCAACAGGTGTAAAAGTAAGTGCATCTCGAACCTTCAAAAGCGTCTAAAACAACACCTCCAGGCAACTTCAACACTTTACTAATACCCTCCTCCATTCACATCCCATCTCCCCGGATTATAAACAACTCAAATGTACTTCTAATGTATATACTTGTTCTTATGCTATGTGAACTGACTATGTTCTCTGCTGGCTGTACATATCCTACTAAATAAGACCTACACTGTTTCAATGTCCACATTTCTCTGTGGATGCAATTGTTGATGACTGAAGTTCTGATATCAACCAAAGCTCCTCATTGTAAATAATGTAAATAATTCAATGTACATACTATGATGATTAACTTGTGTGATGACTGTATTATGTTGATAGTATATATTTGTACCATGAATTGATTAACGTGGACCCCGACTTAAACAAGTTGAAAAACTTATTGGGGTGTTACCATTTAGTGGTCAATTGTACGGAATATGTACTGAACTGTGCAATCTACTAATAAAAGTATCAATCAATCAATCAATCAATCAATCAAAGTAAATGGAGCTGACACTTCTTAACACGATAAGTAATGACTAATTCCACTTGTAATCAAAATGTTAAAAATAACGTAAAAAATATTAAACATGCTCATGCATTTGAATCCATCCATCCTTTTTTCTACCGCACTTGTTCAAGAAATTGCATGATTTATTTATCATTGGTTTTTTTAGGGCTTGCCCTCCTGGGGGTTCTTAGACCACCAAGCACCGACATGAAAGCCTTTTTCAGGGTTACGATATTTTTTTATTTTTCAATAAGTCTCTCAGTTGCTTTCCAGCAATTGTCTTTTTCTCTTTTGTTCTCGGTCGCGCTCTGGCTCCAGCTCCAGCTCCAACCCTGTCTCTCCTCCTGCTTATAACAGAGCGACAGGGGATTAGATAACAAGGCCCAAGTGGGCCATGTACACACCTGTCGCTGATTTTGAGACCGGTCCTGGCACACCCCGCTTTGCTGCAGGCCCGCAGGCCACGCCCCTCCACAGTTAGCTTCGGAATATCAACGTTATTACAAAGAATATGAGACCTATTATACTCTAGTAATGTTGGTCTTACTTAAAAATGCACGCGTTTAGTTGTGTTCAGTGTTGAAAAAAAAATGATATGGCTCTTACGGAAATACATTTTAAAATATTTGGATTCTTGGCTCTCTCAGCCAAAAAGGTTCCCGACCCCTGTTGTAGAGGGAAGAAATTTGGCGTGACACGGCCATCAGTGGAAAAAGTTTTTTTTTTTTTTTTAAAAGGTTTATTTATAAATTTCAACAATTACAAACAGTAAGTCAAACAATATAAAACATTATAAAACATTATGAAAACAGTACAAAACAGCGCCAGGGGGTTGTAAGTTCAAAATAATAAAAATAGAATACAAATATATATATATATATATATATAATAAACAAAATGCAAAGCCGTAGGCTTATTAAGATTCATCAAACAACTTAAATTTGGAACACAGCATCATCGTTTTCACAGCTTTTTTGTTGTTAGAGGTAGAGAGCGTTTTAATTTAAAGTTCCAGATCTTTATTAAAGGCACAAAAGATAGGACGGGTATTAAGAAACTTACATTTATGAATATAAAACTTAGCCAATAAAATAATGAGGTTGCAAAGGTAGAATTCCTTTTCAAATTTTTGTTCATACAGTGTAAAACCAAAAATCACATCTTTAAAGTAAAGCACAAATTTGTCATAAATATTGTCCAGGATGAATCAGTGGAAAAAGTTTGGACACCCCTGCCTTACAACATGAGTGAACAGATCTGACAACACCCTGGATGTGCCCCGCCCACCTTGTCGCCGTGACGTCACTCCCCGGCCCGATGCTTTGGAAGTCTGCGAAACAGCCCGCTTAGGCAACGCAAACATGGCGGAGAAGACGCCGAAGGAGCCCGACGCTGCCTACGCGGAGAGGATAGTCCCCGACAAGGCCAACCTGACCAACGAGCAGATGCACTTCATCAGGCGGGTGGAGCTCGAACAGTGGAAGAAGAAGAGCCATAAGATGAAGGCGCGGAACGTGCTGACGGCGGTCGCCATCGGAGCCCTGGTGGCGGGCATATGTATCCTTCATGCGGGCAAGGTTACTCCTGCAACTTTAGCATGATGACTTCCTGCAACTTTAGCATGCTGACCTTAGACTTAGCATCATGTTTGTGTGTATCCTGCTAACATGCCTCCACTCTGACAGCACAATACACTGTCATTCATCTAGCATGCTCATGTTAGCATGGGCTTACCAGGAAGCAACGCGTGAGTGAACTTCATGAACTCTTAAATAACTTAAAGACCTACTGAAAGCCACTACTAGCGACCACGCAGTCTGATAGTTTATATATCAATGATGAAATATTAACATTGCAACACATGCCGATACGGCCGCTTTAGTTTACTAAATTGCAATGTTAAATTTCCCGCAAAGTGTCATGTTGAAAACGTCGCGTATGCGTGACGTCACGGGTTGTAGCCGACATATTAGCCCAGCACCACTTACGGCTAAAAGTTGTCTCTTTTCATCGCATAATTACACAGTAATTTGGACATCTGTGTTGCTGAATCTTTTGCAATTTGTTCAATTAATAATGGAGACGTCAAAGAAGAATGCTGTTGGTGGTTTAGCACCGAAACGCAGCCGGTGTTTCTTTGTTGTGAAGCTTTAACACAGAGCGGTCAAGCGAACATGTTTCTCTACGTCAACCAGCAAGTTTTTGGATGGGAAAATTGTGATATTAAGTCGGCCCTTACCGGAGACTTCAGTGGATTATGCGACCTCATCCTGCAGCTCAAAAAGGCAGCGGTGAATTTGGCTCCTCGGCTTCTCTCAGAGACACTGGCGTTCACCGCAGCCATCTGACTTTCAGGTATGACTTTACAATCTGAAGTGAAGTGAATTATATTTATATAGCGCTTTTCTCTAGTGACTCAAAGCACTTTACATAGTGAAACCCAATATCGAAGTTACATTTAAAGCAGTGTGGGTGGCACTGGGAGCAGGTGGGTAAAGTGCCTTGCCCAAGGACACAATGGCAGTGACTAGGATGGCGGAAGCGGGAATCGAACCTGCAACCCTCAAGTTGCTGGCACGGCCACTCTACCAACTGAGCTATGCCGCCCCTAAAACACTATTAAAACATTAAGCAGATAAGGGATCTTCCAGAATTATCCTAGTAAATGTGTCTAATTACAACTGAATCGCTTCCACTGGAGCCGTCGCCTTTTTTTTTTTTTTGTGCCTCACTCTTAACTTTCCTCATCCACGAATCTTTCATCCTCGGTCAAATTAATGGGGAAATTGCCGCTTTCTCAGTCCGAATCGCTCTAGCTGCTGGTGGCCATGATTGTAAACAATGTACAGATGTGAGGAGCTCCACAACCCGTGACGTCACGCGCACATCGTCTGCTACTTCCGGTACAGGCAAAGCTTTTTTATTAGCGACCAAAAGTTGCCAACTTTATCGTGGATGTTCTCTACTAAATCCTTTCAGCAAAAATATGGCGAAATGATGAAGTATGACACATAGAATGGACCTGCTGTCCCCGTTTAGATAAAAACATCTCATTTCAGTCACAAAAAAAATCGATTTCCATCCGTAACGCAATTCTTATTAAACACGGTCCTAAATCAGTTCATGGATTTTTTTTAAAAACAAACATTTTATCACCTGTCTCTACTTCCTCCTTGCACATGTGCGTCAGCAGCCAAGGTTAGCGTGTGTAAAAGTGTTTTATTATGATTTATACACCAAATCATCTGTTTGAGTCAAGAATCAAGTCTTAAATGAATTTGTCACCCCAGAAATAGGATTCAAATGGGTTATGGGTTATACTTTTTTATTAATATCTGGATATTTTAGGCCATCAATCAATCAATCAATGTTTACTTTTATAGCCCTAAATCACTAGTGTCTCAAAGGGCTGCACAAACCACAACAACATCCTCCTCAGTAGGCCCACATAAGGGCAAGGAAAACTCACACCCAGTAGGACGTCGGTGACAATGCTGACTATGAGAAACCTTGGAGAGGACCGCATATGTGGATAGTTTGCCTTAGCCTTGAATGAACACGTGATGCATATAATGACAGCAGTATGATGATTCTGTGTCTACATTCAAACATTCTTCTTCACGCTGCATTAAAGGCCTCCTGAAATGAGATGTTCTTATTTAAACGGGGATAGCAGGTCCATTCTATGTGTCATACTTCATCATTTAAATGATAAATGGGTTGTACTTGTATAGCGCTTTTCTACCTTCAAGGTACTCAAAGCGCTTTGACACTACTTCCACATTTACCCATTCACACACACATTCACACACTGATGGAGGGAGCTGCCATGCAAGGCGCCAACCAGCACCCATCAGGAGCAAGGGTGAAGTGTCTTGCTCAGGACACAACGGACGTGACGAGGTTGGTTCTAGGTGGGATTTGAACCAGGGACCCTCGGGTTGCGCACGGCCACTCTCCCACTGCGCCACGCCATTATGTGGCGATATTATTTGGCGATATTGCCATATTTTTTGCTGAAAGGATTTAGTAGAGAACATCGACGATAAAGTTTGCAACTTTTGGTCGCTAATAAAAAAGCCTTGCCTGTACCGGAAGTAGCAGACGATGTGCGCGTGACATCACGGGTTGTGGAGCTCCTCACATCTGAACATTGTTTACAATCATGGCCACCAGCAGCTAGAGCTATTCGGACAGAGAAAGCAACAATTCCCCCATTAATTTGAGCGAAGATGAAAGATTTGTGGATGAGGAAATTTAGAGTGAAGGACTAGGGAAAAAAAAGGCGATTGCATCGAGAGCAATTCAGATGTTATTAGACACATTTCCTGGGATAATTCTGGATAATCCCTTATCTGCCTATTGTTTTAGTGAGATTATACAGTACCTAAAGTCGGAGGGGTGTGGCCACGGGTGTATTGACGCCAGAGTCTCTCAGGGAAGTCACGCGCTGCAGCAGGACGAAGCTCCGCTGTTGTCTCCGGTAAGACCACAATTATCTCAGCGAAAACTGCCGGTTGTTTGACCGCTCTGATCCATAGTAAAGCTTCATCTTTGGGAATTTTAAACAAGGAATCACCGTGTGTTTGTGTGGATAAAGGCTAAAAGCTTCCCACCTCCATCTTTCTACTTTGACTTCTCCATTATTAATTGAACCAATTGCAAAAGATTCAGCAACAATACACCGCTTCCCACCTACATCTTTCTTCTTTGACGTCTCCATTATTAATTGAACAAATTGCAAAAGATTCAGCAACAATACACAGCTTCCCACCTACATCTTTCTTCTTTGACGTCTCCATTATTAATTGAACAAATTGCAAAAGATTCAGCAACAATACACCGTTTCCCACCTACATCTTTCTTCTTTGACGTCTCCATTATTAATTGAACAAATTGCAAAAGATTTAGCAACAATACACCGCTTCCCACCTACATCTTTCTTCTTTGACGTCTCCATTATTAATTGAACTAACTGCAAAAGATTCAGCAACAATACACCGCTTCCCACCTACATCTTTCTTCTTTGACGTCTCCATTATTAATTGAACAAATTGCAAAAGATTCAGCAACAATACACCGCTTCCCACCTACATATTTCTTCTTCTTTGACGTCTCCATTATTAATTGAACAAATTGCAAAAGATTCAGCAACAATACACCGCTTCCCACCTACATCTTTCTTCTTTGACGTCTCCATTATTAATTTAACAAATTGCAAAAGATTCAGCAACAATACACCGCTTCCCACCTACATCTTTCTTCTTTGACGTCTCCATTATTAATTGAACAAATTGCAAAAGATTCAGCAACAATACACCGCTTCCCACCTACATCTTTCTTCTTTGACGTCTCCATTATTAATTTAACAAATTGCAAAAGATTCAGCAACAATACACCGCTTCCCACCTACATCTTTCTTCTTTGACGTCTCCATTATTAATTGAACTAACTGCAAAAGATTCAGCAACAATACACCGCTTCCCACCTACATCTTTCTTCTTTGACGTCTCCATTATTAATTGAACAAATTGCAAAAGATTCAGCAACAATACACTGCTTCCCACCTACATCTTTCTTCTTTGACGTCTCCATTATTAATTGAACAAATTGCAAAAGATTCAGCAACAATACACTGCTTCCCACCTACATCTTTCTTCTTTGACGTCTCCATTATTAATTGAACAAATTGCAAAAGATTCAGCAACAATACACCGCTTCCCACCTACATCTTTCTTCTTTGACGTCTCCATTATTAATTGAACAAATTGCAAAAGATTCAGCAACAATACACCGCTTCCCACCGACATCTTTCTTCTTTGACGTCTCCATTATTAATTGAACAAATTGCAAAAGATTCAGCAACAATACACCGCTTCCCACCTACATCTTTCTTCTTTGACGTTTCCATTATTAATTGAACAAATTGCAAAAGATTCAGCAACAATACACAGCTTCCCACCTACATCTTTCTTCTTTGACGTCTCCATTATTAATTGAACAAATTGCAAAAGATTCAGCAACAATACACCGCTTCCCACCTACATCTTTCTTCTTTGACGTCTCCATTATTAATTGAACAAATTGCAAAAGATTCAGCAACAATACACCGCTTCCCACCTCCATCTTTCTTCTTTGACGTCTCCATTATTAATTGAACTAACTGCAAAAGATTCAGCAACAATACACCGCTTCCCACCTACATCTTTCTTCTTTGACGTCTCCATTATTAATTGAACAAATTGCAAAAGATTCAGCAACAATACACTGCTTCCCACCTACATCTTTTTTCTTTGACGTCTCCATTATTAATTGAACAAATTGCAAAAGATTCAGCAACAATACACAGCTTCCCACCTACATCTTTCTTCTTCTTTGACGTCTCCATTATTAATTGAACAAATTGCAAAAGATTCAGCAACAATACACCGCTTCCCACCTACATCTTTCTTCTTCTTTGACGTCTCCATTATTAATTGAACAAATTGCAAAAGATTCAGCAACACAGATGTCCAAAATACTGTGGAATTATGCCATTAAAGCAGACTACTTATAGCTGGGATCGGGCTACAACCCCGACGTTTTCAACACGACACTTAGCGGGAAATTAAAAATTGTAATTTAGTAAACTAAAGCGGCCGTATTGGCATGTGTTGCAATGTTAATATTTCATCGTTGGTATATAAACTATCGCTAGTAGTGGCTTTCAGTCGGCCTTTAAAGAGGGATCATATTTTAGGGCACCAAGACAAGTTAGAGGAGCACCAAGACAAATATTATTGTCCACACCGGTCTCCATCTAAACACAGCAGTGTGCTATTGAACACATGGCGGGAGGCGAGGGAAAAGACTGTAGTGTACCGGAAGAGTTGGTGCTGCAAGGAATTCTGGGAATGTGTTGTGTTTATGTTGTGTTACGGTGCAAATATTCTCCCGAAATGTGTTTGTTATTGTTGTTGAGTGTGGTCTCACTATATGGCACAGGTTTATGACAGTGTTGGTGTTGTTTATACGCCCACTCTGTATGGCTGTTGATTAAGTTTACTCCGAGGGGACACGCAGGAGTGAGATTAAGGTTAGAACTCCATGATTTATAAGCCAAACGAGGACAGCGTAAAGGAGAGGGTGTTACTAACCGTCTGTAATGTAACCGCTAATTATCATATAGCTGTTGATTAATATATGCATTGTCCATTAACAAGTTCAAAGTCAAGGTGTTGCCGCTAATGTTGGTCAATTTTTAGGGCATTACGGCAGCAAATGAGAGGGCGGTCGTGGATGTTGCTGTGGTTCAATTCCAGCCCAGCAGTTTTAACACTATGGGCTATTAGCTAGTGATTAATAACACTGGCTATTAGCTAGCAATCAACAACACTGGCTATTAGCTAGCTATTAACGGCACTGGCTATTACTTAGGGATTCGGGACACTGGCTATTAGCTTGCAATTAACAGCACTGGTTGCTAGGTAGCAATTAACAGCATTGGCTATTACCTGGCGATTAACGGCACTAGTAATTAGCAGCACTTACAATTAACGCCGCTGGCTATTAGCTAGAAAGTAACGGTGTTGGATATCAACAAGCGATTAGCAACGCTGGCGAGTTGCGACACTGGCTATTAATTAGCAATTATCAACTCGCTACTAGCTAGCAATTAACAACGCTGGCTATTAGCTAACGACACTGGCTATTACCTAGTGATTAGTGACACTGGCTACAAGCTTATAATTAACAACACTGGTTGCTAACTCGCGATTAACAGCATTGGCTATTAGCTGGCGATTAACGGCACCAGCTATTGGCTAGCAATTAGCAGCACTTGCAATTAACGCTGCTGGCTATTAGCTAGCAAATAACGGTGTTGGATACTAACAAGCGATTAGCATCACTGGCGAGTTGCAACACTGGCTATTAACTAGCTATTATCAGCTCTGGCTATTAGATAGCAATTAACAACGCTGGTTATTAGCTAGCTATTAATGGCACTTGCTATTAGTTTACAATTAACAACAGTGATTGCTAGCTAGCGATTAACAGCATTGGCTATTAGCCCGTGATTAACGGCACAAGCTATTGGCTAGCAATTAGCAGCACTTGCAATTATCGCCGCTGGCTATTAACTGTCAAATAACGGTGTTGGATATCAACAAGCGATTAGCAATGCTGGCCAGTTGCGACACTGGCTATTAATTTGCGATTATCAGCTCTGGCTATTGGCTAGCGATTAATAGAACTGGCTATTGGCTAGCAATAACAGCGCTAATGATGCTATGACCTAGTGCTTAACTGCGCTAGCGCTTAAGGGTGCTGTCTATTATCTGGCGATTAACGGCACTAGCTATTGGCTAGCAATTAGCAGCACTTGCAATTAACGCCGCTGGCTATTAGCTAGCAAATAACGGTGTTTGATACTAATTAGCGATTAGCATCACTGGTGAGTTGCAACACTGGCTATTAACTAGCTATTATCAGCTCTGGCTATTGGCTAGCAATTAACAACGCTGGTTATTAGCTAGCTATTAATGGCACTGGCTATTGGTTTACAATTAGCAACAGTGGTTGCTAGCTAACGATTAACAGCATTGGCTATTGGCTAGCAATTGGCAGCACTTGCAATTATCGCCGCTGGCTATTAGCTAGCAAATAACGGTGTTGGATATCAACAAGCGATTAGCATTGCTGGCCAGTTGCGACACTGGCTATTAATTTGCGATTATCAGCTCTGGCTATTGGCTAGCGATTAATAGAACTGGCTATTGGCTAGCAATAACAGCGCTAATGATGCTATGACCTAGTGCTTAACTGCGCTAGCGCTTAAGGGTGCTGTCTATTATCTGGCGATTAACGGCACTAGCTATTGGCTAGCAATTAGCAGCACTTGCAATTAACGCCGCTGGCTATTAGCTAGCAAATAACGGTGTTTGATACTAATTAGCGATTAGCATCACTGGTGAGTTGCAACACTGGCTATTAACTAGCTATTATCAGCTCTGGCTATTGGCTAGCAATTAACAACGCTGGTTATTAGCTAGCTATTAATGGCACTGGCTATTGGTTTACAATTAGCAACAGTGGTTGCTAGCTAACGATTAACAGCATTGGCTATTGGCTAGCAATTGGCAGCACTTGCAATTATCGCCGCTGGCTATTAGCTAGCAAATAACGGTGTTGGATATCAACAAGCGATTAGCAATGCTGGCCAGTTGCGACACTGGCTATTAATTTGCGATTATCAGCTCTGGCTATTGGCTAGCGATTAATAGAACTGGCTATTGGCTAGCAATAACAGCGCTAATGATGCTATGACCTAGTGCTTAACTGCGCTAGCGCTTAAGGGTGCTGTCTATTATCTGGCGATTAACGGCACTAGCTATTGGCTAGCAATTAGCAGCACTTGCAATTAACGCCGCTGGCTATTAGCTAGCAAATAACGGTGTTTGATACTAATTAGCGATTAGCATCACTGGTGAGTTGCAACACTGGCTATTAACTAGCTATTATCAGCTCTGGCTATTGGCTAGCAATTAACAACGCTGGTTATTAGCTAGCTATTAATGGCACTGGCTATTGGTTTACAATTAGCAACAGTGGTTGCTAGCTAACGATTAACAGCATTGGCTATTGGCTAGCAATTGGCAGCACTTGCAATTATCGCCGCTGGCTATTAGCTAGCAAATAACGGTGTTGGATATCAACAAGCGATTAGCAATGCTGGCCAGTTGTGACACTGGCTATTAATTTGTGTTTATCAGCTCTGGCTATTGGCTAGCGATTAACAGAACTGGCTATTAGCTAGCAATAACAGCGCTAGTGATGCTATGATGTAGTGCTTAACTGCGCTAGCGCTTAAGGGTTCTGTCTATTATCTGGCGATTAACGGCACTAGCTATTAGCTAGCTATTAACGGGACTGGCTATTAACTAGCAATAAACGGAGGCTGCTTTTTAGCTCGCTGCTAGCTAGCCAATTCCGCAGTTTTGAACCACCATGTCTTGCGTCAACAAGTAACAACTCGCAGAAATAGAAAGTGATTGTTTCCTCACCAAATGTTGACTTTTCACTGTCCTTAACCGCCCGCTCCCGCGTCAGACGGCTACACCTTCTACTCCGTCTCCCAGGACCGCGTCATGGAAGAACTGGATGAGGAGGCCAAGCGTGCCAGAGCGCCAAAGACGGGCGCCAACTGAGTCCTCGTGCGGACACACGGCGGCCATGCTGGACTCTTCACTCGGGACGGACTGTTGTCCAACTGGACGTGGACCTGCCGGGAAACACGACCGCAGACCAACACAAATTGAAATCTGAAGTGACCTTTAAGGGCAGCCAACACAAATGACAAAATGTTGCATGTGACTTTATTTATGTTTTTTTTGTTGAATAATAAAACAACACAAGTAGTGGTTTTTACGACCCCAGCAACGCTTTTATTCAACAGTTTTTATCCGAGGCTAGAAGGGACATCAAGTGCAGAAATGTCAAGAAAGAGGAAGAAAGGCACAGATTGAGCACAGCAGCTTCACAAACTCAACATTTACATTCTTTTTATGGGATTATTTTTTTGTTATCAATACCTGTATGCTCGTGGTGCGTTCACTGTCCTGTGTGTGGTGGGATATTTGAGTTCTCAAGGCACATTTACAAGCTTGTTAGAGATGTCTTCAAGAAAATCATTTTATGAATAAACAAGTGAAATGGTACTTCAGGATACTACATTAAACTTCATTTAAATGAATTTAATTGATAAATGTTTTAACAAGCTTTTATGTTACAAAAACAGTAAGAAACAACAAAACCTTTTTTTTTTTTTTTTTAACAACAAAAAGACAATTTGCAAACTAAACATTTGGAGCAAAATTCAAGAAAAATATTTTTAATTAGATCAAAACGATTTTAACCTCCTGACAAGATGTTTGCTGAACAATTTTTGGAACCTCAAACATTTTTTAACAATCATTTTTTGAAAATTAAAATATTAGTAACCTATAAACATTTTTAAACCAAACCCTATAATTTTCAAATATTTCCTACTAAAACAATAGCTGTAAACAAAATAATTATTTTTCATCCCCCCTACAATTTGTGCAACCTCAAAACATTTTTTTGACCCCAAAAGATTTGTAGTTTTTGACAAAAATATTTTTTGTAAACAAAAAATATTAGTAACCAAAAAACAATTTGCAATCCTACCCTATTTTTTCTAATGTGTTTAAAGTACTAATAAATGTTTGTAATTCTTCATTTTTGAGTAACCAAAATAACTATTCATAACCTCCAAATAATTTTGCAACCTCAAAACATTTTTTTTAACAAAAAAAAGAATACCCCAAAAAAGATTTGTAACAAAAATATTTGGAAGAAAAATAATAATAAAATAAAATAAAAAAAATATATATATGTGTGTATATATATATATATGTGTATATATATACAGTATGTATGTGTGTGTGTGTATATATATATATATATATATATATATGTGTGTGTGTGTGTAACAAAAAGGCAATTTGCAACTAAACCCTGTTTTTAATTATTTTTTTAAGACAACTGAAACAAGATTTAAAAAAATATATATTTTTAATCAAAATAAAAACAACTTTAACCTCACCACAAGATGTTTGCTGAACAAGGTTTGTAACCTAAAATATTTTGGTTTTTTTTCCTCAAATATGTATTTTTTAAGATTTACAACTAAAACATAATTTGCAAACTAAAAAATATTTTGAGCAAAATTTTAAAAATGTATTCGATTGTAGCTGAGATAGGCAGCAGCGCCCCCTAAGGGAATAAGTGGTAGAAATGGATGGATATTTTTAATCAAAATATAAACGATTTTAACTTCCCCGCAAGATGTTTGCAATCTAAAACATTTTGTGTCGCCCCCCGAAAAATGTAACAAAAATTATTTATGGAAACAAAAAATATTAATAACCACAAAACAATTTGAAACCAAACCCATTTTTGTATCAGAATCAGAAATAATTTAATAATCCCTAAGGGAAAATTAACATTTTCAGTTTAAAGATTTACTAGTAAAACAATGTAACCAAAATAGTTATTTGTAATCCCGCCTAAAAATTGTGCAACATCAAAACATTTTTTTTTACCCCAAAATGCCCCAAAAAGATTTGCAATTTTTGTACACAAAAAATATTAGTAACCAAAAAACAATTTGCAATCAAACCCTATTTTTTCAGTATGTTTAAATATTTACTACTAAATGTTTGTAATTCTTCATTTTTGAGTAACCAAAATAATTATTCATAACCTGCCAAATAATTTTTCAACCTCAAAACATTTTTTTTACCAGCAAAATCCCCCCAGAAGATTTTTATTTTTTAACAAAAATTCTTTTTGTAAACAAAAAATATTAGTAACCAAAAAACAATTTGCAATCAAACCCTATTTTTTTCAGTATGTTTAAATATTTACTACTAAATGTTTGTAATTCTTCATTTTTGAGTAACCAAAACAATTATTCATAACCCCTAAATAATTTCGCAACCTCAAAACATAAAACAAATACCCCAAAAAAGATTTGAAACCAAAATATAATTTGAAAAATAATAACAAAAAGCCAATTTGCAACTAAACCCTTTTTTTTTTCAAATATGTATTTTTTAAGATTTACAACTTAAACTAAAATTTTGCTCCAAATATTTTTTTAGTTTGCAAATTGAAATATATATTTTTAATCACAAAAAAAAAGATTTTTAACCTCCCCACATTTTGTGTCACCCGCCTACCCCTCCAAAAAATTAACAAAAATAATTTCTGTGTGTGTCTATTTCAAGATTGAGTACTAAAACATTGACTGTAACCAAAATAATTATTTGTAATCCGGCCCTAAAAATTATGCAACCGCAAAACATTTTTCTAACCTCAAAAATCCCCTAAAAGATTTTTGTGTGTTTCAAGATTTACTACTAAAACAATGTCTGTGACAAAATAATCATTTACAATCCCCCCTAAAAATTGTGCAACCTCAAAACATTTTTTCACCAAAAAAGTCCCAAAAAACATTTGTGTTTTTTAACAAACATAATTTTAAAAAACAGAAAATATTAGGAACCAAAAAAAAATTGCAATCATACCCTATTTTTTCAATATGTTTACATCTATTATTTAAATAAATGATAGGAGTGATCTTTGTAATTCTTCATTTTTAAATAACTATTCATAACCTCCCAAATAATTTTGCAACCTCAAAACATTTAAAAAATACCCGAAAAAAGATTTGAAACAAAAATATTATTTTGAAAAAACAAATAAATAAATATAAAAAAGCCAATTTGCAAGTAAACCCTTTTTTCAAATATGTCTTTTTAAAATATTTACAACTAAAACAGGATTTGGTAAAAACAATTCTAAATATTTGGCACAAAATAAAAATAAGATTTTTATATTTTTTTAAAATTACAGTAGTGTATTTTTATGAAATATACAGCATTTACCTTTGAGCAGCTTGTCCATATATTTCATGGATAAAGGTTCGCTGTTGACTCATTCTGCTTCAGTATGGCGCTGACCCGCAATACTACACTCAAACTGCTTCACCACGTTAGCTAGCTACACACTCCGTCGTGTTTCTGATGACTTATCTTCTTAGTTCAATGAATATCAAACACTTTGTGTTGTCTACATTTCTACCATCCCGTGCTTGGAAAAAACAAGTTACGGCCGTTTCTAGCTATAAGCTAATGCTAGCGAGTGAGACCGGATGTAATGGTGGGAGCTGGCAGCTTCACTGCGCCACTTAGCGGCGGGGAGGCTTATAACACCAACGTTTGCTCCAATCCCATAAACGGAGAGATATATATGAAACTAAAATGGCGTTTCAAATGAAAAATGTATGTTCTCCGAGGAAAAAGTTTCGTTTCCAAATATTTTTGGGGTTAAAAACTGTTTTTATTTTGTTGTTGTGCCTCGACCTGAAAAACGTTAGATCCCTTTTTATTGGTCAGTATTCATCGCGCCCATTGTCCAAGACTGTCCAATAAGAAGGCTTGTAACATATTGTCCGGAAAAGGCCCCGCCCACATGGTCACAGTTGAGTTGAAACCGGAAAAAATAGATTTTTTTTTAACCAAAATAATATGTAGAAAAAAACGTATAGCTAAAGAAAATTGTGTGATCAAAAAAAAAAATTAAAATATTCCAACATTAATAAAAACTATTTTGACTCACCCAAATGTATTTAAAACCAAAACAAATATTTGTAACCCCCCCCCCCCCCAAAAAAATACATATGTGCAACAACAAAATAATTTTGTCACTGCCCCCAAAAATATTTTTTAACAAAAAAACATAAAATAAAAAAATAATTAAAAAAGAACAATTTTAACCTCTCACACAAATGTTGTATGCCAGACAATGTTTGTAACCTAAAACATTTTGTGCAACCCCAAAAAAACTTTTACAAAAATCATTTTTGGAAACATTACAAATATTAAGAACCGCATTTAACTGAAAACAACAACAAAAAAAACAACAAAACAAAATTATATATATATATATATATATATATATATATATATATATATATATATATATATATATATATATATATATATATATATATATATACCTAACATTTTTTGTAACCAAAATAATTATTTGTAACCCTACCCACAAAAAATATGTGCAACCTCAAAACAATTTTTTCCCCCCAAATTATATTTTTCTCCTTAAAAAAACAAAAATGTTAGCCCAAAAAAGATTTTTAACAAAAATATATCTGAAAAAAAAAAATGTATTCAGAAGAGCCAATTTAAAAAAATAAAAAATTTAAAAAAATGTATTTTGTTATTAAAATGTTCAACTAAAACATATATTCAGCCTAAAATATATTTTAACCAAATCAAAAATATTTAGATTTTTTTTTTTTTTTTTTTTAATATTCAACAACAAAAAAATATTTATTTGGATTTTTTTGGGGTAAGACAAAAAAAAATTATGTTTTAGGTACAAATTTGTTTTAGGGTTAAATGTTTTTCTATATATTTTATATAAATCCTACTGTATATCAACTCTATAATATATATTTGTAACAAAAAGAAAATGTTTAACCTTAAAATATATTTGTAACCAATACAAAAATATTTGAATTTATTTTTGGTATGAAAATATAATGTTTTTGGATACAATATTATTTTAGGGTTAAAATAATTTCCTATATATTTTATATAAACCCTACTATTTATTAACTCTAAAATATACATTTGTAACAAAAACTCAAATTTTAACCTTAAAATATATTTGTAACCAAAACAAAAATATTTGGAATGTTTTTTATTTATTATTTGACAAAAAAAGAAAAAAAAAAAAGATTTGCTACAAATATATTTGGAATTTTTTTTGGGTATGGAAAAATAATGTTTTGGGTACAAATTTATTATAGGATTAAAATGTTTTTCTATATATTTTATACAAACCCTACTATATATTAACTCTAAAATATATATTTGTAACAAAAACAATAGTTTCAACCTAAAATATATTTGTAACCCAAACAAAAATATTTGGAATTTTTTTTATTAGTTGACCAAAAAAAAAAGAAAAAGATTTGCACCAAATTTGTTCAGATTTTTTTTTTTTTTTTTTGGATATTAAAAAAAAATGGGGTACACATTATTTTTAGTGTTAAAATTATTTTCTATATATTTTAAATAAACCCTACAACATATTAACTCTAAAATATATATTTGTAACAAAAACAGAATTTTTATCCTTAAAATATATTTGTAACCAAAACAAAAATATTTGGAATGTTTTTTATTTATTATTTGACAAAAAAAGAAAAAAAAAAGATTTGCAACAAATATATTTGGAATTTTTCGGGGATATGAAAAAAAATGTTTTGGGTACAATTTAATTTTAGGGTTCAAATGTTTTTCTATATATTTTATACAAACCCTACTATATATTAACTCAAAAATGTATATTCGTAACAAAAATAAAAATTTTAACCCTAAAATATATTTGTAACCAAAACAAATATATTTGGAATGTTTTTAATTTAAGATTTGACAAAAAAAAAAAAAAAAAGAGTTGCAACAATTATATTTACAATTTTTTTTTTGCTGTAAAAAAAATTGGGGTACAGATTAATTTCAGGGTTAAAATGATTGTCAATATATTTTATATAAACCCTACTATATTTTAATTCTAAAATATATATTTGTAACAAAAACAAAATGTTTAACCTTAAAATACATTTGTAACCAAAACAAAAATATTTGGATTTTTTAAATGTATTTATTATTTGACAAAAAAAAATTAAAATATTTGCAACAAATATATTTGGAATTTTTTTGAAATACTTTTAAGTAAAAATTTATTTTAGGATTAAAATGTTTTTCTATATATTTTATGTAAACCCTACTATATATTAACTCTAAAATATATATTTGTAACAAAAACAAAATTTTTAACCTTAAAATATATTTGTAACCAAAACAAAAAATATTTGGAATTTCTCTTTTATATTTGAACAAAAAAAAAGAATATATATATATATATATATATATATATATATATATATATATATATATATATATATATATATATATATAGTATATATATGCAACAAATATATTTTGAATTTTTTGTTGCTATAAAAAAAATGGGGGGGGGGGTACAAATTTATTTTAGGGTTAAAATGTTTTTCTATTAATTTTGTATGAACCCTACTATATATTAACTCAAAAAAAAAAAAAGAAAAAAAAATATATATATATGTAACAAAACAACATTTTTAACCATAAAACATGTTTGCAACAAAAACAACTTTTTTTTGTAAAAAAAAAGATTTGTCACAAAAATATATAGATTTTTTTTTACCCCCCCCCCCAAAAAAAATATTTATAAAATAAAAACATTTTGTTGTTGTTATTGTCTGTAAAAGTGTGTTGAGTGTTAAGTTGCATAAAGAGTGTTATCCGACAGAATGTATCCTGAAGTACCAAAAGAGATGAAGGAGGAGACGCTGAGCTGCTGTAAACGATCCAAAAAAGCCGGCGACTACTTTATAAACAAGAACAAAAAATAACTCCACTACTTTATAAACATGAATAATGATTATTATCCGACTCATTATTGCTCTTCAGTTATCATTTTTCTCACATTTCCCTTCATTTCTAGGAGAATATTGCACAAACTGTCGTCTTTTATACAAGCCAGCAGCCTTTTTGTGGCTGGAAGAACCATGTGACCACTTCCAGCCAATCAGAGAGCACACAGTCATTATCATCCTTAATATCAGCATAATTCAAACACAGCCAAAGGGAATAAAAGTTCTTCTGTGGATTGCCAACTTTTAAAGAATTGTTCTTCTTCAGCCGCGAAATAAAGGCAGAGGACGGCTGATATCAGCAAATATCAACAATCGTCGTATCGACGCGGCGTGACGTCGTCTCACCGATTGGGAGGAAAAGGAATTGAACCTCGTTAGAAAGTTTTTCTCTTCTGGATTCTGCCTCAAATATTTGAATTTATTTTTTTGTAGTCCTCCTCCAGCCTTGCGGCGAAGGATTGAAGTTAGCTTGGCTTCAGGTGAGGTAGTCCAGGTGTGCCGAGGCGGTCTTACTGAGGACGGGAGAAGACGGGTCAGCCGGGAGACAAAAAGCAGGAGCGGACGAGCCGACGCTCACCAGTCAATTCTTGTCCGGGGCGAACGTCACGCCTTTGATGGCTTTTTCCTGCGAGCCGCTGCTGCTTTCGCCAAGAGAGTTTCTTCTGATGATTCCTGGAGGAAACACCTCTCATGTTAGCATGCTAGCAGTCCTCCAGTTCCAAAACACATCAATCTCTGGTCTATCCCTGCAAAATTAGCTACATAAGCTAGCATACGTACATGCTAACGCTAGCAGTACGTACCAAAATATACGGATTTGATATGTAAACCTGTAAAGATAGCTTTAAAAAAGCTAGTGTGCTAACTGTAGCATGCTATTAGCATTGGTCAAGTACCAAAATATACTGATTTGAGGTGTGAATCTGTAAAAATAGCTTAAAAAAGCTAGTGTGCTAACTTTAGCATGCTATTAGCATTAGCCAAGTACCAAAATTATATGGCTTTGAGTTGTATATTTGTAAACAATAGCTTTAAAAAAGCTGGTGTGCTAACTTTAGCGTGCTGTTAGCATTGATCAAGTACCAAAATATATGTATTTGAGGTGTAAATCTGTAAAAATAGCTTAAAAAAGCTAGTGTGCTAACGTTAGCATGCTATTAGCATTGGCCAAGTACCAAAATTATATGGCTTTGAGTTGTATATTTGTAAACAATAGCTTTAAAAAAGCGGGTGTGCTAACTTTAGCGTGCTGTTAGCATTGATCAAGTACCAAAATATACTGATTTGAGGTGTAAACCTGTAAAAAAAATAGCTTAAAAAAACAGTTGTGCTAACTTTAGCATGCTACTAGCATTGGTCAAGTACCAAAATATATGTATTTGAGGTGTAAATCTGTAAAAATAGCTTAAAAAAGCTAGTGTGCTAACGTTAGCATGCTATTAGCATTGGCCAAGTACCAAAATTATATGGCTTTGAGTTGTATATTTGTAAACAATAGCTTTAAAAAAGCTGGTGTGCTAACTTTAGCGTGCTGTTAGCATTGATCAAGTACCAAAATATACTGATTTGAGGTGTAAACCTGTTAAAAAAATAGCTTAAAAAAGCTGTTGTGCTAACTTTAGCATGCTACTAGCATTGGTCAAGTACCAAAATATATGTATTTGAGGTGTAAATCTGTAAAAATAGCTTAAAAAAGCTAGTGTGCTAACGTTAGCATGCTATTAGCATTGGCCAAGTACCAAAATTATATGGCTTTGAGTTGTATATTTGTAAACAATAGCTTTAAAAAAGCTGGTGTGCTAACTTTAGCGTGCTGTTAGCATTGATCAAGTACCAAAATATACTGATTTGAGGTGTAAACCTGTAAAAAAAATTGCTTAAAAAAGCTGTTGTGCTAACTTTAGCATGCTACTAACATTGGTCAAGTACCA
The DNA here is from genome assembly GCF_033978795.1 of Nerophis ophidion. Lineage (NCBI taxonomy): Eukaryota > Metazoa > Chordata > Actinopteri > Syngnathiformes > Syngnathidae > Nerophis > Nerophis ophidion. Next base: position 9,414,491 of record NC_084618.1, on the reverse strand, counting down.
AAATATATGTATTTGAGGTGTAAATCTGTAAAAATAGCTTAAAAAAATCTATTGTGCTAACTTGAGCATGCTATTAGCATTGGTCAAATACCAGTGTCCTCCTCAGTGGCCCCACCCCCCCAGTGTGGCCCCTCTCAGTGGTGCACCCCCAGTAAAGTCCCTCCCAGCGGCTCCTCCCAGGGGCTTTCACCCCAGTGGTGCCCCATCCCAGTGGCACCACCCACCCAGTTAGCGCACCCAGGGGTCCCCCCAGTGTTCACCCCAAGTGGCTTTCCCCCAGCGGTCCCCCTTTCAAGTATATTCCCCCAGTGCCTCCCCCCAACGGTTCACCCCTATTGGCTTCACCCCAGTGGCCCCCTTCCCAGATAAATACCCCACCGCCCACTCCCAGTGGCTTCACCCCAGTGGCCCCACTTCCAAAACCCCAGCGCCTCCCCCCAGTGGTACCCCCCAGTGGTTTCCCCCCCAGTGGTCCCCCTTCCCAGTATTTTCCACCAGTGCCTCCACCCAACGGTTTACCCCTATTGGCTTCACTCCATTGGCTTCACCCCAGTGGTCCCCCTTCCCAGATAAATACCCCACCGCCCACTCCCAGTGGCTTCACCGCAGTGGCCCCACCTCCAAAACCCCAGCGCCTCCCCCCAGTGGTCTCCCCCAGGGGTTCCCCCCCAGTGGTCCCCCTTCCCAGTATTTTCCACCAGTGCCTCCACCCAACGGTTCACCCCTATTGGCTTCACTCCAGTGGCTTCACCCCAGTGGCCCCCCTTCCCAGATAAATACCCCACCGCCCACTCCCAGTGGCTTCACCCCAGTGGCCCCACTTCCAAAACCCCAGCGCCTCCCCCCAGTGGTCCCCCCAGTGGTTTCCCCCCAGTGGTCCCCCTTCCCAGTGGTTTCCACCAGTGCCTCCACCCAATGGTTTACCCCTATTGGCTTCACTCCAGTGGCTTCACCCCAGTGGTCCCCCTTCCCAGATAATTACCCCAGTGGCTTCACCCCAGTGGTACCCCCTTCCCAGAATAATCCCCCGGTGCCCCCCGCCCCCAGTGGCTTCACCCCAATGGCCCCACTTCCCAGATTATACCCCCAGCGCCTCCCCCCAGTGGCTTTCCCCCAGTGGTCCCCCTTCCCAGAATATCCCCCCAGTGGCCCCTCCCAGTCACCCCCCCCCATCCCCCAGTGGCACCTCCCAGTCACCCCCCCACCCCTCAGTGGCCCCTCCCAGTGTCGGCGGTGGCCCCCACCTTGCAGCGGCGTGAGGTCAGAGCGCTGCAGGCTGTTCCTGCGTGACGGGGGGGCGGGGCCCACGCCGCCCCCCTTGGACAGACGGCGCTGGCGGCTGGACAAGATGGCGGCGGGGGAGACGATGCCCGGCGGGGGCACCTTGCCCATCTTCTGATACAGGTCCTCCATCTCCCGCTTCTGGCACGCCTGCAGGGCCTGGACCTCCGATTGGTGCCTGCGGGGACCACAGGACACCCCGGGTGAGGGAGGGGCTTCACCACGCGTCTTAAAGTAAAGCTCCGCCCACTCAGCGTCAGTCGTTTGCTTTCTCGTTAGCAAGCGAGCTAACCTAGCGTGAGGCTGCTGTTGTATTGTAACGTAGAGTTAGCATGTGGCTAAGCTAATGTTGCTAACTGTCCCACTCATTCATGTGACTGAGTTGTGTGCGATACATGGCATCTACTGTCCTGATCCCACTCCCATACTGGATAGCGGTAAAAAAAAACAACATTGGATGATATCAGCTTGCATGTAAAATTTCCGATACAAGCAGTTGTATTTATTAGTGGGGTCCCGATACGTTATTGATATCAGTAAAAGAGCAAGTATCAGATGATATCAGCTTGCATGGAAAATGTCCGATACAAGCAGTCATATTTAGTATTGGTGTCTCGACACATTATTGATATCAGAGATATCAGCAAAAGATTAAGTATCAGATGATATCAGCTTCATGTAAAATGTCCGATACAAGCGGTTGTATTTATTAGTGGTGTGCTGACAAATTATTGATATCAGAGATATCAGCAAAGAATCAAAAATCAAAAAGCATGTACAAAGTCTGATACAAGCTCCTCCGATACAAGCAGTCGTATTTATTAGCGGTCTCCCGATACATTATTGATATCAGCAAAAGATGATATATTAGATGAAATCAGTTTGCATGTAAAATGTCCGATACAACCAGTCATATTTATTAATGGGGTCCCAATACATTATTGATATCAGCAAAATATTAAGTATCGGATGATATCAGCTAGCATGTAAAATGTCCGATTCAAGCATTCATATTTATTAGTGTGGTCCCGATACATTATTGATATTGGAAATCAGTCTGATATCAGCAAAGAATCACAAACCGGATGATATCAGCTTGCATGTAAAATGTCAGATACAATCAGTCATATTTATTAGTGATGTCCTGATACATTATTGATATCAGCAATTAGTCTGATATCAACAAAACATAAAATATTGGATGATATCAGCTTGCAAGTAAAATGTCCGATACAAGCAGTCATATTTATTAGTGTGGTCCCAATACATTATTGATATTGGAAATCAGTCTGATATCAGCAAAGAATCACAAACCGGATGATATCAGCTTCTATGTAAAATGTCAGATACAATCAGTCATATTTATTAGTGATGTCCTGATACATTATTGATATCAGCAATTAGTCTGATATCAACAAAACATCAAATATTGGATGATATCAGCTTGCATGTGAAATGTCCGATACAAACAGTTGTATTTATTAGTGTGGTCCCGATATATTATTGATATCAGTAAAAGAGCAAGTATCAGATGATATCAGCTTGCATGTAAAATGTCCGATACAAGCAGTCGTATTCAGTAGTGGTGTCTCGATACATTATTGATATCATTAAAAGAGCAAATATCAGATGATATTAGCTTGCATGTAAAATGTCCGATACAATCAGTCACATTTATCAGTGGTGTCCTGATACATTATTGATATCAGCAATTAGTCTGCTATCAACAAAATACCAAATATTGGATGATATCAGCTTGCATGTGAAATGTCCGATACAAACAGTTGTATTTAATAGTGGGGTCTCGATACATTATTGATATCAGTAAAAGAGCAAATATCAGATGATATCAGCTTGCATGTAAAATGGCCGATACAATCAGTCATATTTATTAGTGGTGTCCTGATACATTATTGATATCAGCAATTAGTCTGATATCAACAACATATCAAATATTGGATGGTATCAGCTTGCATGTGAAATGTCCGATACAAGCAGTTGTATTTATTAGTGGGGTCCCGATACATTATTGATAACAGCAACTAGTCTGATAACAGCAAAATATCAAATATTGGATGATATCAGCTCGCATGTGAAATGTCCGATACAAACAGCTGTATTTAATAGTGGGGTCCCGATACATTATTGATATCAGTAAAAGAGCACGTATCAGATGATATCAGCTTGCATGTGAAATGTCCGATACAAGCAGTCGTATTCAGTAGTGGTGTCTCGACACGTTGTTGATATGGGAGATCAGTCCAAATTGATATCAGCGATCGGTCTGACATCACCAAAAGTGTAGCTGGCAGCTACACAACAGCTAAGCACACACACACACACACACACACACACACACACACACACACACACACACACACACACACACACACACACACACACACACACACACATTAGTCTCCAGTAAGAAGCGTGTCCGCATCAAAGGACTCACTTGTCTCGGAGCTCCTGCAGCTCCTCCATCATGTGGTGGTCGTCCTCGCTGTCGGTGTCCTCGCTGCTCAGGTAGGTGGCGCTGCAGCTCATCATCCACAGGTGGTGCAGGGTGTGGTTGGGCTGAGGACTGCCGGCCGCTCCGTCCCACAGCCCGCCGTCCGCCGTCAGACTGAGGCTGTGCGCTCGCCTCCTTTGGCCACGCCTCCTGGCTCTCGGACGCTCCTCCACCGCCTTCTCGTCCTCGTCCTCGTCCTCGTCCTCGTCCTCGCCTTCGTCCTTGTCCAGGTCCTGCAGCAGGTCTCTGCGGGGGTGCGGCTGAGGACGGATCTCGCTGACGGCGTTTCCGTGTGAGTCCGGCGAGGCCGAGGCCAGGAAGTCGGTGCTTGGCGTGACCTGGAAGCGTCCGACTGTCACCGTGGCGACCGGCCGTCCTGGGGAGGACAGCATCAAAATATTATCCCAAAGGCTAGCATGCTAATGTTAGCATTGGTCACAGTGAGTGGGGGTCCTCCCACAGGGGTCACAGTGAGTGGGGTCCTCCCACAGTGGTCACAGTGAGCGGGGCCCACAGTGGTCACAGTGAGTGGGGGTCCTCCTAAAGTGGTCACAGTGAGTGGGGTCCTCCCACAGGGGCCACAGTGAGTGGGGTCCTCTAAAAAGGATCACAGTGAGTGGGGGTCCTCTAACAAGGGTCACAGTGAGTGGGGGTACTCCCACAGGGGCCACAGTGAGTGGGGGTCCTCTAACAAGGGTCACAGTGAGTGGTGGTCCTCTAACAAGGGTCACAGTGAGTGGGGGTCCTCCCACAGTGGTCACAGTGAGTGGGGGTCCTCTAACAAGGGTCACAGTGAGTGGGGTCCTCCCACAGGGGCCACAGTGAGTGGGGGTCATCTAACAAGGGTCACAGTGAATGGGGGTCCTCCCACAGTGGTCACAGTGAGTGGGGGTCCTCTAACAAGGGTCACAGTGAGTGGGGGTCCTCTAACAAGGGTCACAGTGAGTGGGGGTCCTCTAACAAGGGTCACAGTGAGCGGGGCTCACAGTGGTCACAGTGAGTGGGGGTCCTCTAAAAAGGATCACAGTGAGTGGGGGTCCTCCCACAGGGGCCACAGTGAGGGGGGGTCCTCTAAAAAGGATCACAGTGAGTGGGGGTCCTCCCACAGGGGCCACAGTGAGTGGGGGTCCTCTAACAAGGGTCACAGTGAGCGGGGCCCACAGTGGTCACAGTGAGTGGGGTTCCTCCTACAGTGGTCACAGTGAGTGGGGTCCTCTAAAAAGGATCACAGTGAGTGGGGGTCCTCCCACAGGGGCCACAGTGAGGGGGGGTCCTCTAAAAAGGATCACAGTGAGTGGGGGTCCTCCCACAGGGGCCACAGTGAGTGGGGGTCCTCTAAAAAGGATCACAGTGAGTGGGGGTCCTCCCACAGGGGCCACAGTGAGTGGGGGTCCTCTAAAAAGGATCACAGTGAGTGGGGGTCCTCCCACAGGGGTCACAGTGAGTGGGGGTCCTCTAACAAGGGTCACAGTGAGCGGGGCCCACAGTGGTCACAGTGAGTGGGGGTCCTCTAAAAAGGATCACAGTGAGTGGGGGTCCTCCCACAGGGGCCACAGTGAGTGGGGGTCCTCTAAAAAGGATCCACAGGAGTCACAGTGAGTGGGAGTCCTCTAATAAGGGTCACAGTGAGCGGGGCCCACAGTGGTCACAGTGAGCGGGGGTCCTCCCACAGTGGTCACAGTGAGCGGGGGTCCTCTAACAAGGGTCACAGTGAGTGGGGGTCCTCTAAAAAGGATCACAGTGAGTGGGGGTCCTCCCACAGGGGTCACAGTGAGTGGGGTGCTCCCACAGGAGTCACAGCGAGTGGGGGTCCTCCTACAGTGGTCACAGTAAGTGGGGGTCCTCCCACAGGGGCCACAGTGAGTGGTCCTCTAAAAAGGGTCACAGTGAGTGGGGTGCTCCCACAGGAGTCACAGCAAGTGGGGGTCCTCCTACAGTGGTCACAGTGAGTGGGGGTCCTCCCACAGGGGCCACAGTGAGTGGGGGTACTCTAAAAAGGGTCACAGTGAATGGGGTCCTCCCACAGGAGTCACAGTGAGTGGGAGTCCTCTAATAAGAGTGAGTGGGGGTCCTCTAACAAGGGTCACAGTGAGTGGGGTCATCCCACAGTGGTCACAGTGAGTGGGGTCCTCCCACAGGGGTCACAGTGAGTGGGGGTCCTCTAACAAGGGTCACAGTGAGTGGGGGTCCTCTAAAAAGGGTCACAGTGAGTGGGGTCCTCCCACAGGGGTCACAGTGAGTGGGTGTCCTCCCACAGGGGTCACAGTGAGTGGGGGTCCTTTAACAAGGGTCACAGTGAGTGGGGGTCCTCTAACAAGGGTCACAGTGAGTGGTGGTCCTCTAAAAAGGGTCACAGTGAGTGGGGGTCCTCCCACAGGGGCCACAGTGAGTGGGGGTCCTCTAACAAAAGGCTCTCTGTTCCCAGTCTGTAAACACACACACAGGTGTGGGAGGGGCGGCCAATTACGAGCCTCCCCGCACGCCCATTGGCCGCCGCCGCTCCGATGACGTGGACGCCACTTTGGCACGGAACATTAGCGCCGCAGCGCAGGTTATGCAATGTCCCCCGGGGGCGGAGCTAAACATGTGTAAACAAATGCAGTTTCTTACCAGCAGGCCGCGACTCTTGTGGCGATCTCGCTTCTGCCAGAGCGCCATGCTTGGGACTGCTGATGGGCGACAGCTGCGCACAAACAACAGGAAGTCAGAGCAAGTATTTCAAAGTAAAAGCTGGAGGACATGTGGGGAACATGTGGTCTGCCTGGCCTGGGCGGGGGTTTGCAGGGCAGATGCTAACTTTACTCTTACGTCCCCCTCCAAAGCCCGGTTTCCTGACTTCTTGCTCCAATTCCAGATTTTTTTCCTTAATCAGTTCCAGCTGCAACAACACTCCCGACCTCTATAAGTAGCGTTGTTCACTCGCAGGCTAGGAAGCTAACAAGTTAATAAACACTGCAAATAACTTACAAAATGTCACTGATTTGAGTACAAAAACACATGTTTAGCACAGATTCATTCTTTCATTGTTTGAAAACATTAGACCCAGCTGCAATAAGACTCCATGTCTCTTTGATATTTACCCAATATTGTTCATTCGCGCCGAATGATTGAAAAGGACTTCAAACATGTCACTGCATTAAATACAAAAACATTTGTAGTCTTAGCCTCGGATTATAGATCAATATTTGCAATAAATGTGACTGTTTTGATGCATCAATTAGTCCCAGCTGCAACAACACTCCCGACCTCTATAAGTAGCGTTATTTACTCGCAGGCTGGGAAGCTGACAAGTTAATAAACACTGCAAATTACTTACAAAATGTCACTGATTTGAGTACAAAAACACATATTTAGCACAGAGTCATTATTTCATTATTTAAACACATGAGATCCAGCTGCAACAACACTCCCGACCTCTATAAGTAGCGTTATTTACTCGCAGTCTGAGAAGCTGACAAGTTAATAAACACTGCAAATTACTTACAAAATGTCACTGGTTTGAGTACAAAAACACAAGTTTAGCACAGAGTCATTATTTCATTGTTTAAACACATGAGATCCAGCTGCAATGACACTTTTTGATATTTACCCAATATTGTTCATTCGCGCCGAATGACTGAAAAGGACTTCAAACGTGTCACTGCATTAAATACTAAAACATTTGTAGTCTTAGCCTCTGGTTGTAGATCAACATTTGCAATAAATGTGACTGTTTTAATGCATCAATTAGTCCCAGCTGCAACAACACTCCCATGCTCTTTAATGAGCGTTGTTCACTCACAACCAAGGAAGCAAACAAATTAATAAACACTGCATATTACTTAAAAAAAAAACAACTACTGGTTTGAGTACAAAAACACATGTTTAGCACAGAGTCATTATTTCATTGTTTAAACACATTAGATCCAGCTGCAATAAGACTCCATGTCTATTTGATATTCACCCAATATTTGTAATTCACGCCGAATGACTGAAAAGGACTTCAAATGTGTGACTGCATTAAATACAAAAACATTTGTAGTCTTAGCCTCTGGTTGTAGATCAACATTTGCAATAAATGTGACTGTTTTAATGCATCAATTAGTCCCAGCTGCAACAACACTCCCACGCTCTTTAATGAGCGTTGTTCACTCGCTGCCAAGGAAGCTAACACGTTAATAAACACTGCAAATTACTTATAAAATGTCACTGGTTTGAGTACAAAAACACATGTTTAGCACAAAGTCATTATTTCATTGTTTAAACACATGAGATCCAGCTGCAATAACACTTTTTGATATTTACCCAATATTGTTCATTTGCGCCGAATGACGGAAAAGGACTTCAAACATGTCACTGCATTAAATACAAAAACAGTTGTAGTCTTAGCCTCTAATTGAAGATCAACATTTGCAATAAATGTGACTGTTTTAATGCATCAATTACTTCCAGCTGCAATAACACCATCCGTCTCCATTTATTTAGAATTGGTCGCTGCCGACAAAGTAAGCTAACGAGCTAATAAGCACTGAAAATTACTTAAAACATGTCAAAGCTTTAAATATAAAAACAACACATGCAATAAACGTGACTGTTTTAATTCCTCAATCAGTTCCAGCTGCAATAACACCATCTGTCTCCCTTTAGTTAGAATTGGTTGCTAGCGACAAAGTATGCTAAAGAGCTAATGTACACTGAAACGTACACAAAAATGTCAAAGCGTTAAATATAAAAACAACACTAGCAATAAAAGGGACCGTTTTGATTACTCAATTAGTTCCATCTGCAATAACACTACCCGTCTCCCTTTAATTCTAATTGGTTGCTAGCAACAAAGTAAGCTAAAGAGCTAATAAACACTGAAAATTACTTAAAAATGTCACTACTTTGAATATAAAAACAACATATGCAATAAAAGGGACTGTTTTAGTTCCACAATCTGTTCCAGCTGCAACAACACTCCCTGTTAGAAAAATATATTAATTTAATGTTGGAGCCAAAGCTGTGATTGGTCCGCTTCTACGTCTTTACTTCCTGTGTGGGTGTGACTCTTTCAGAGGGTTTAAAGACCACTTTGGCAAACGCCTTCTACTCTGATTCCAGATCACTATTAGCAACGCAAGTGACCCTTTCAACGCATTGATTAGTTCCAGCCGCAACATCACTCCACTTTTTTCTTCCCCCCGCCCCCTATAAGCATTGTTCACTCGCATGCTAACAAATAGTCGACTAGTGTCGCAGTTTTTAAAAAGTTACAATTAGCATTAGCATTAGCATGGTCGCGGAAGACTCACCGTACTTTCCGGGCTGTCGGTGGGCGAGGGCGAAAGATCCGACGAGGACGTTAAACTGGACACCCGGGATGGGACCAGGACCTGGTCTGGGAAAGGTCCGAGGCGATCCTGAAGCAGTTTGGAGGGGGTGGAGGTCTGCAGAGGCGTGGAGGTCCAGCCCGGCGAGAGTCCGTCCATCGGGGGCGTGTTCTCCACGTTCTGGGCCGCGGGGTAAGGCACTTCCTGCGGGGGGGTCTGGTAGTACGGGTAGTATTCCGTTTGGAAGCCCGCGTAGGAGGGCACCCCCTGGGCGGGCACGCCGGAGGGCGGGATGAAAGAGTGCGCCATGCTCATCGCCATGGAGATGACGTTGGCCAGGGAAAAGAGGGGTTGGCTGGCCGGGGGCCACATGCCGGGGGGCCCGGGCACAGGTGGGCTCTCGCTGCCGCCGCGGGGGTCAGCGAGGAGCTTGGGTGAGCCCTGGGCCAGCTCGGGAGCCGACGGTATGGCGGGGCTGCTGGCCACTCGGGTCAGGGGGGCGTGGAGGCCCGCTAGTCTCGGGGAACCCGGGTACTGGAAGGGGAAGTGGGTGTTGGCGATGAAGGGTAGGTGGTAGTGCGGGTGGTGCGGCAGGAGGGGTGCAGGGTGCTGGTACACCAGAGGAGACCCTGGAAGAGACACAGTCCATGAGGACAAGATGGACTAAAAAGGAGTGAAGAACCTGACAAGGATTTAGGAGAAGCTTCCCTGAAGACACGCAGTCTTCCTTCCGACATCACATTCATCTCCCCTGCAGGATTAATGGCTCTCCTCGCCAAACACAGACATTTTGTTCCCGGCTGTACTTCTGTACTTGGACTTGAGGAAGCCCAGACGGGACCTGGCCGCGCTTCTGGGACTGATTTAGAGATGACGGTGGGGGGCTGGGGGGGCTGGGGGGATGGGGGGGGGGGGGGGGGGGGCTGGGGGGGATCTTGAAAATCAAGAATGGCTCCAAAGTTGTGAGCGGTGAGGCAAGAAGACCTCTACTCAACAATGAGACCACATATCAACAATGAGACCACATATCAACAATGAGACCACATATCAACAATGAGACCACATATCAACAATGAGACCACATGTCAACAATGAGACCACATATCAACAATGAGACCACATATCAACAATGAGACCACATGTCAACAATGGGAACACATGTCAACAATGAGACCACATATCAACAATGAGACCACATGTCAACAATGAGACCACATGTCAACAATGAGACCACATGTCAACAATGAGACCACATGTCAACAATGAGACCACATATCAACAATGAGACCACATGTCACCAATGAGACCACATATCAACAATGAGACCACATGTCATCAATGAGACCACATGTCAACAATGAGACCACATATCAACAATGAGACCACATGTCAACAATGAGACCACATGTCAACAATGAGACCACATATCAACAATGAGACCACATGTCAATAATGAGACCACATGTCAACAATGAGACCACATGTCAACAATGAGACCACATATCAACAATGAGACCACATGTCAACAATGAGACCACATGTCAACAATGAGACCACATGTCAACAATGAGACCACATATCAACAATGAGACCACATGTCAACAATGAGACCACATGTCAACAATGAGACCACATGTCAACAATGAGACCACATATCAACAATGAGACCACATGTCAACAATGAGACCACATATCAACAATGAGACCACATATCAACAATGAGACCACATGTCAACAATGAGACCACATGTCAACAATGAGACCACATGTCAACAATGAGACCACATATCAACAATGAGACCACATGTCAACAATGAGACCACATGTCAACAATGAGACCACATGTCAACAATGAGACCACATATCAACAATGAGACCACATGTCAACAATGAGACCACATATCAACAATGAGACCACATATCAACAATGAGACCACATATCAACAATGAGACCACATGTCAACAATGAGACCACATATCAACAATGAGACCACATGTCAACAATGAGACCACATGTCAACAATGAGACCACATGTCAACAATGAGACCACATATCAACAATGAGACCACATGTCAACAATGAGACCACATGTCAACAATGAGACCACATGTCAACAATGAGACCACATGTCAACAATGAGACCACATATCAACAATGAGACCACATGTGTACAATGAGACCACATGTCAACAATGAGACCACATGTCAACAATGAGACCACATGTCAACAATGAGACCACATATCAACAATGAGACCACATGTCAACAATGGGACCACATGTCAACAATGAGACCACATGTCAACAATGAGACCACATATCAACAATGAGACCACATGTCAACAATGAGACCACACCTCAACAATGAGACCACATGTCAACAATGAGACCACATGTCAACAATGAGACCACATATCAACAATGAGACCACATATCAACAATGAGACCACATGTCAACAATGAGACCACATATCAACAATGAGACCACATATCAACAATGAGACCACATATCAACAATGAGACCACATATCAACAATGAGACCACATGTCAACAATGAGACCACATATCAACAATGAGACCACATATCAACAATGAGACCACATGTCAACAATGAGACCACATATCAACAATGAGACCACATATCAACAATGAGACCATATATAAACAATGAGACCACATGTCAACAATGAGACCACATATCAACAATGAGACCACATGTCAACAATGAGACCACATGTCAACAATGAGACCACATGTCAACAATGAGACCACATGTCAACAATGAGACCACATGTCAACAATGAGACCACATGTCAACAATGAGACCACATGTCAACAATGAGACCACATGTCAACAATGAGACCACATATCAACAATGAGACCACATGTCAACAATGAGACCACATATCAACAATGAGACCACATGTCAACAATGAGACCACATGTCAACAATGAGACCACATGTCAACAATGAGACCACATATCAACAATGAGACCACATGTCAACAATGAGACCACATGTCAACAATGAGACCACATATCAACAATGAGACCACATGTCAACAATGAGACCACATATCAACAATGAGACCACATGTCAACAATGAGACCTTGCCTGACTGACTGAGTCTTCCTCTGCCAAATAAGACTGAAGCAACACAGAAGAGGCGGGGCCTGGACGGAGGTAGAGGAGGCGGGGCTAAGTACCTGGAGCACTGTGGAAAGACTGCGAGCGTACGAGAGGTCGCCCGACTGAAGTCACGTCTGCGGTGAAGGCAGGAGAGTCGTGTGCCGCCGCCGCCACACTGGGGTTGTCTGACACATGATATCATCATCTTCATGTCACACAGGAAGTACTTTCACACTCCAGCTGAGGAGATGCAACTCACCTGGCAGCGAGGAGGACGAGTTGGTTCTTGGCAGGATGTGACTGTAAATGTTAGGCTGAAAGACACAAGGAAGGACCATGAGACATTAGAAGACACTAAAGAAGGACCATGAGACATTAGAAGACACTAAAGAAGGACCATGAGACATTAGAAGACACTAAAAGGACCATGAGACATTAGAAGACACTAAAGAAGGACAATGAGACTTTAGAAGACACTAAAAAAGGACCATGAGACATTAGAAGACACTAAAGAAGGACCATGAGACATTAGAAGACACTAAAGAAGGACCATGAGACATTAGAAGACACTAAAGAAGGACAATGACACATTAGAAGACACTAAAGAAGGACCATGAGACATTAGAAGACACTAAAGAAGGACCATGAGACATTAGAAGACACTAAAGAAGGACCATGAGACATTAGAAGACACTAAAGAAGGACCATGAGACATTAGAAGACACTAAAGAAGGACAATGACACATTAGAAGACACTAAAGAAGGACCATGAGACATTAGAAGACACTAAAGAAGGACCATGAGACATTAAAAGACACTAAAGAAGGACCATGAGACATTAGAAGACACTAAAGAAGGACCGTGAGACATTAGAAAACACTAAAGAAGGACCATGAGACATTAGAAGACACTAAAGAAGACCATGAGACATTAGAAGACACTAAAGAAGGACAATGAGACTTTAGAAGACACTAAAGAAGGACCGTGAGACATTAGAAGACACTAAAGAGGGACCATGAGACATTAGAAGACACTAAAGAAGGACCATGAGACATTAGAAGACACTAAAGAAGGACCATGAGACATTAGAAGACACTAAAGAAGGACCATGAGACATTAGAAGACACTAAAGAAGGACCGTGAGACATTAGAAGACACTAAAGAAGGACCGTGAGACATTAGAAAACACTAAAGAAGGACCGTGAGACATTAGAAGACACTAAAGAAGACCATGAGACATTAGAAGACACTAAAGAAGGACCATGAGACATTAGGAGAGACTAAAGAAGACCAGGATACATTAGAAGACACTAAAGGAGGCCCATGAGACATTAGAAGACACTAAAGAAGACCATGAGACATTAGAAGACACTAAAGAAGGACCATGAGACATTAGAAGACACTAAAGAAGGACCATGAGACATTAGAAGACACTAAAGAAGACCATGAGACATTAGAAAACACTAAAGAAGGACCATGAGACATTAGAAGACACTAAAAGGACCATGAGACATTAGAAGACACTAAAGAAGGACCATGAGACATTAGAAGACACTAAAGAAGGACCATGAGACATTAGAAGACACTAAAGGAGGACCATGAGACATTAGAAGACACAAAGAAGGACCATGAGACATTAGAAGACACTAAAAAAGGACCATGAGACATTAGCAGACACAAAGAAGGACCATGAGACATTAGAAGACACTAAAGAAGGACCATGAGACATTAGAAGATACTAAAGAAGGACCATGAGACATTAGAAGACACTAAAGGAGGACCATGAGACATTAGAAGACACAAAGAAGGACCATGAGACATTAGAAGACACTAAAAAAGGACCATGAGACATTAGCAGACACAAAGAAGGACCATGAGACATTAGAAGACACTAAAGAAGGACCATGAGACATTAGAAGACACTAAAGGAGGACCATGAGACATTAGCAGACACTAAAGAAGGACCATGAGACATTAGAAGACACTAAAGAAGACTATGAGACATTAGAAGACACTAAAAAAGGACCATGAGACATTAGCAGACACAAAGAAGGACCATGAGACATTAGAAGACACTAAAGAAGGACCATGAGACATTAGAAGACACTAAAGAAGGACCATGAGACATTAGAAGACACTAAAGGAGGACCATGAGACATAAGAAGACACTAAAGGAGGACCATGAGACATTAGAAGACACTAAAGAAGGACAATGAGACATTAGAAGACACTAAAGAAGGACAATGAGACATTAGAAGACACTAAAGAAGGACCATGAGACATTAGAAGACACTAAAGAAGGACCATGAGACATTAGAAGACACTAAAGAAGGACCATGAGACATTAGAAGACACTAAAGAAGGACCATGAGACATTAGAAGACACTAAAGAAGGACCATGAGACATTAGAAGACACTAAAGAAGGACCATGTGAGACATTAGAAGACACTAAAGAAGGACCATGAGACATTAGAAGACACTAAAGAAGGACCATGAGACATTAGAAGACACTAAAAGGACCATGAGACATTAGAAGACACTAAAGAAGGACCATGAGACATTAGAAGACACTAAAGAAGGACCATGAGACATTAGAAGACACTAAAGAAGGACCATGAGACATTAGAAGACACTAAAGAAGGACCATGAGACATTAGAAGACACTAAAGAAGGACCATGAGACATTAGAAGACACTAAAGAAGGACCGTGAGACATTAGAAGACATTAATTAAGGACCATGAGACATTAGAAGACACTAAAGAAGGACCATGAGACATTAGAAGACACTAAAGGAGGACCATGAGACATTAGAAGACACTAAAGAAGGACCATGAGACATTAGAAGACACTAAAGGAGGACCATGAGACATTAGAAGACACTAAAGAAGGACCATGAGACATTAGAAGACACTAAAGAAGGACCATGAGACACTAGAAGACACTAAAAGGACCATGAGACATTAGAAGACACTAAAGAAGGACCATGTGAGACATTAGAAGACACTAAAGAAGGACCATGAGACATTAGAAGACACTAAAGAAGGACCATGAGACATTAGAAGACACTAAAAGGACCATGAGACATTAGAAGACACTAAAGAAGGACCATGAGACATTAGAAGACACTAAAGAAGGACCATGAGACATTAGAAGACACTAAAGAAGGACCATGAGACATTAGAAGACACTAAAGAAGGACCATGAGACATTAGAAGACACTAAAGAAGGACCATGAGACATTAGAAGACACTAAAGAAGGACCGTGAGACATTAGAAGACATTAATTAAGGACCGTGAGACATTAGAAGACACTAAAGAAGGACCATGAGACATTAGAAGACACTAAAGAAGGACCATGAGACATTAGAAGACACTAAAGAAGGACCGTGAGACATTAGAAGACATTAATTAAGGACCATGAGACATTAGAAGACACTAAAGAAGGACCATGAGACATTAGAAGACACTAAAGGAGGACCATGAGACATTAGAAGACACTAAAGAAGGACCATGAGACATTAGAAGACACTAAAGGAGGACCATGAGACATTAGAAGACACTAAAGAAGGACCATGAGACATTAGAAGACACTAAAGAAGGACCATGAGACATTAGAAGACACTAAAAGGACCATGAGACATTAGAAGACACTAAAGAAGGACCATGTGAGACATTAGAAGACACTAAAGAAGGACCATGAGACATTAGAAGACACTAAAGAAGGACCATGAGACATTAGAAGACACTAAAAGGACCATGAGACATTAGAAGACACTAAAGAAGGACCATGAGACATTAGAAGACACTAAAGAAGACTATGAGACATTAGAAGACACTAAAAAAGGACCATGAGACATTAGAAGACACTAAAGAAGGACCGTGAGACATTAGAAGACATTAATTAAGGACCGTGAGACATTAGAAGACACTAAAGAAGGACCATGAGACATTAGAAGACACTAAAGAAGGACCATGAGACATTAGAAGACACTAAAGAAGGACCGTGAGACATTAGAAGACATTAATTAAGGACCGTGAGACATTAGAAGACACTAAAGAAGGACCATGAGACATTAGAAGACACTAAAGGAGGACCATGAGACATTAGAAGACACTAAAGAAGGACCATGAGACATTAGAAGACACTAAAGGAGGACCATGAGACATTAGAAGACACTAAAGAAGGACCATGAGACATTAGAAGACACTAAAGAAGGACCATGAGACATTAGAAGACACTAAAAGGACCATGAGACATTAGAAGACACTAAAGAAGGACCATGTGAGACATTAGAAGACACTAAAGAAGGACCATGAGACATTAGAAGACACTAAAGAAGGACCATGAGACATTAGAAGACACTAAAAGGACCATGAGACATTAGAAGACAATAAAGAAGGACCATGAGACATTAGAAGACACTAAAGAAGGACCATGAGACATTAGAAGACACTAAAGAAGGACCATGAGACATTAGAAGACACTAAAGAAGGACCATGAGACATTAGAAGACACTAAAGAAGGACCATGAGACATTAGAAGACACTAAAGAAGGACCATGAGACATTAGAAGACACTAAAGAAGGACCATGAGACATTAGAAGACACTAAAGAAGGACCATGTGAGACATTAGAAGACACTAAAGAAGGACCATGAGACATTAGAAGACACTAAAGAAGGACCATGAGACATTAGAAGACACTAAAAGGACCATGAGACATTAGAAGACACTAAAGAAGGACCATGAGACATTAGAAGACACTAAAGGAGGACCATGAGACATTAGCAGACACTAAAGAAGGACCATGAGACATTAGAAGACACTAAAGAAGACTATGAGACATTAGAAGACACTAAAAAAGGACCATGAGACATTAGCAGACACAAAGAAGGACCATGAGACATTAGAAGACACTAAAGAAGGACCATGAGACATTAGAAGACACTAAAGAAGGACCATGAGACATTAGAAGACACTAAAGGAGGACCATGAGACATAAGAAGACACTAAAGGAGGACCATGAGACATTAGAAGACACTAAAGAAGGACAATGAGACATTAGAAGACACTAAAGAAGGACAATGAGACATTAGAAGACACTAAAGAAGGACCATGAGACATTAGAAGACACTAAAGAAGGACCATGAGACATTAGAAGACACTAAAAGGACCGTGAGACATTAGAAGACACAAAGAAGGACCGCGAGACATTAGAAGACACTAAAGAAGAAACATGAGACATTAGAAGACACTAAAGAAGGACCATGAGACATTAGAAGACACTAAAAGGACCATGAGACATTAGAAGACACTAAAAGGACCATGAGACATTAGAAGACACTAGAGAAGGACCATGAGACATTAGAAGACACTAAAGAAGGACCATGAGACATTAGAAGACACTAAAGAAGGACCATGAGACATTAGAAGACACTAAAGAAGGACCATGAGACATTAGAAGACACTAAAGAAGGACCATGAGACATTAGAAGACACTAAAGAAGGACCATGAGACATTAGAAGACACTAAAGGAGGACCATGAGACATTAGAAGACACTAAAGAAGGACCATGAGACATTAGAAGACACTAAAGAAGGACCATGAGACATTAGAAGACACTAAAAGGACCATGAGACATTAGAAGACACTAAAGAAGGACCATGAGACATTAGAAGACACTAAAGAAGGACCATGAGACATTAGAAGACACTAAAAGGACCATGAGACATTAGAAGACACTAAAAGGACCATGAGACATTAGAAGACACTAGAGAAGGACCATGAGACATTAGAAGACACTAAAAAAGGACCATGAGACATTAGAAGACACTAAAGAAGGACCATGAGACATTAGAAGACACTAAAAGGACCATGAGACATTAGAAGACACTAAAGAAGGACCATGAGACATTAGAAGACACTAAAGAAGGACCATGAGACATTAGAAGACACTAAAAGGACCATGAGACATTAGAAGACACTAAAGAAGGACCGTGAGACATTAGAAGACACTAAAAGGACCATGAGACATTAGAAGACACTAAAGAAGGACCATGAGACATTAGAAGACACTAAAGAAGGACCATGAGACATTAGAAGACACTAAAAGGACCGTGAGACATTAGAAGACACAAAGAAGGACCGCGAGACATTAGAAGACACTAAAGAAGAAACATGAGGCATTAGAAGACACAAAGAAGGACCATGAGACATTAGAAGACACTAAAGAAGGACCATGAGACATTAGAAGACACTAAAGAAGTACCATGAGACATTAGAAGACACTAAAGAAGGACCATGAGACATTAGAAGACACTAAAGAAGGACCATGAGACATTAGAAGACACAAAGAAGGGCCGTGAGACATTAGAAGACATTAATTAAGGACCATGAGACATTAGAAGACACTAAAGAAGGACCATGAGACATTAGAAGACACTAAAGAAGGACCATGAGACATTAGAAGACACTAAAGAAGGACCATGAGACATTAGAAGACACTAAAGAAGGACCATGAGACATTAGAATACACTAAAGAAGGACCATGAGACATTAGAAGACACTAAAGAAGGACAGAGACACATTAGAAGACACTAAAGAAGGACCATGAGACATTAGAAGACACTAAAGAAGGACCATGAGACATTAGAAGACACTAAAGAAGGACCATGAGACATTAGAAGACACTAAAGAAGGACCGTGAGACATTAGAAGACACAAAGAAGGACCGTGAGACTTTAGAAGACACAAAGAAGGACCATGAGACATTAGAAGACACTAAAGAAGGACCATGAGACATTAGAAGACACTAAAGAAGGACCATGAGACAATAGAAGACACAAAGAAGGACCGTGAGACATTAGAAGACACAAAGAAGGACTGCGAGACATTAGAAGACACTAAAGAAAAACATGAGACATTAGAAGACACAAAGAAGGACCGTGAGACATTAGAAGACACAAAGAAGGACCGTGAGACATTAGAAGACACTAAAGAAGGACCATGAGACATTAGAAGACACAAAGGAGGACCGTGAGACATTAGAAGACACTAAAGAAGGACCATGAGACATTAGAAGACACTAAAGAAGGACCATGAGACATTAGAAGACACTAAAGAAGGACCATGAGACATTAGAAGACACAAAGAAGGACCATGAGACATTAGAAGACACAAAGAAGGACCATGAGACATTAGAAGACACAAAGAAGGACCATGAGACATTAGAAGACACTAAAGAAGGACCATGAGACATTAGAAGACACTAAAGAAGGACCATGAGACATTAGAAGACACTAAAAGGACCATGAGACATTAGAAGACACTAAAGAAGGACAATGACACATTAGAAGACACTAAAGAAGGACCATGAGACATTAGAAGACACTAAAGAAGGACCATGAGACATTAGAAGACACTAAAGAAGGACCATGAGACATTAGAAGACACTAAAGAAGTACCATGAGACATTAGAAGACACTAAAGAAGGACAATGACACATTAGAAGACACTAAAGAAGGACCATGAGACATTAGAAGACACTAAAGAAGGACCATGAGACATTAGAAGACACTAAAGAAGGACCATGAGACATTAGAAGACACTAAAGAAGGAACATGAGACATTAGAAGACACTAAAGAAGTACCATGAGATATTAGAAGACACTAAAGAAGGACCATGAGACATTAGAAGACACTAAAGAAGGACCATGAGACATTAGAAGACACAAAGAAGGACCGTGAGACATTAGAAGACATTAATTAAGGACCATGAGACATTATAAGACACTAAATAAGGACCATGAGACATTAGAAGACACTAAAGAAGGACCATGAGACATTAGAAGACACTAAAAGGACCATGAGACATTAGAAGACACTAAAGAAGGACCATGAGACATTAGAAGACACTAAAGAAGGACCATGAGACATTAGAAGACACTAAAAGGACCATGAGACATTAGAAGACACTAAAAGGACCATGAGACATTAGAAGACACTAGAGAAGGACCATGAGACATTAGAAGACACTAAAGAAGGACCATGAGACATTAGAAGACACTAAAGAAGGACCATGAGACATTAGAAGACACTAAAAGGACCATGAGACATTAGAAGACACTAAAGAAGGACCATGAGACATTAGAAGACACTAAAGAAGGACCATGAGACATTAGAAGACACTAAAAGGACCATGAGACATTAGAAGACACTAAAGAAGGACCATGAGACATTAGAAGACACTAAAGAAGGACCATGAGACATTAGAAGACACTAAAAGGACCATGAGACATTAGAAGACACTAAAGAAGGACCATGAGACATTAGAAGACACTAAAGAAGGACCATGAGACATTAGAAGACACTAAAAGGACCGTGAGACATTAGAAGACACAAAGAAGGACCGCGAGACATTAGAAGACACTAAAGAAGAAACATGAGACATTAGAAGACACAAAGAAGGACCGTGAGACATTAGAAGACACAAAGAAGGACCGTGAGACATTAGAAGACACTAAAGAAGGACCATGAGACATTAGAAGACACAAAGAAGGACCGTGAGACATTAGAAGACACTAAAGAAGGACCATGAGGCATTAGAAGACACTAAAAGGACCATGAGACATTAGAAGACACTAAAAGGACCATGAGACATTAGAAGACACTAAAGAAGGACCATGAGACATTAGAAGACACTAAAGAAGGACCATGAGACATTAGAAGACACTAAAAGGACCGTGAGACATTAGAAGACACAAAGAAGGACCGCGAGACATTAGAAGACACTAAAGAAGAAACATGAGACATTAGAAGACACAAAGAAGGACCGTGAGACATTAGAAGACACAAAGAAGGACCGTGAGACATTAGAAGACACTAAAGAATGACCATGAGACATTAGAAGACACAAAGAAGGACCGTGAGACATTAGAAGACACTAAAGAAGGACCATGAGACATTAGAAGACACAAAGAAGGACCGTGAGACATTAGAAGACACTAAAGAAGGACCATGAGACATTAGAAGACACTAAAAGGACCATGAGACATTAGAAGACACTAAAGAAGGACCATGAGACATTAGAAGACACTAAAGAAGGACCATGAGACATTAGAAGACACTAAAGAAGGACCATGAGACATTAGAAGACACTAAAGAAGGACCATGAGACATTAGAAGACACTAAAGAAGGACCATGAGACATTAGAAGACACTAAAGAAGGACCATGTGAGACATTAGAAGACACTAAAGAAGGACCATGAGACATTAGAAGACACTAAAGAAGGACCATGAGACATTAGAAGACACTAAAAGGACCATGAGACATTAGAAGACACTAAAGAAGGACCATGAGACATTAGAAGACACTAAAGAAGGACCATGAGACATTAGAAGACACTAAAGAAGGACCATGAGACATTAGAAGACACTAAAGAAGGACCATGAGACATTAGAAGACACTAAAGAAGGACCATGAGACATTAGAAGACACTAAAGAAGGACCGTGAGACATTAGAAGACATTAATTAAGGACCATGAGACATTAGAAGACACTAAAGAAGGACCATGAGACATTAGAAGACACTAAAGGAGGACCATGAGACATTAGAAGACACTAAAGAAGGACCATGAGACATTAGAAGACACTAAAGGAGGACCATGAGACATTAGAAGACACTAAAGAAGGACCATGAGACATTAGAAGACACTAAAGAAGGACCATGAGACACTAGAAGACACTAAAAGGACCATGAGACATTAGAAGACACTAAAGAAGGACCATGTGAGACATTAGAAGACACTAAAGAAGGACCATGAGACATTAGAAGACACTAAAGAAGGACCATGAGACATTAGAAGACACTAAAAGGACCATGAGACATTAGAAGACACTAAAGAAGGACCATGAGACATTAGAAGACACTAAAGAAGGACCATGAGACATTAGAAGACACTAAAGAAGGACCATGAGACATTAGAAGACACTAAAGAAGGACCATGAGACATTAGAAGACACTAAAGAAGGACCATGAGACATTAGAAGACACTAAAGAAGGACCATGAGACATTAGAAGACACTAAAGAAGGACCATGAGACATTAGAAGACACTAAAAGGACCATGAGACATTAGAAGACACTAAAAGGACCATGAGACATTAGAAGACACTAGAGAAGGACCATGAGACATTAGAAGACACTAAAGAAGGACCATGAGACATTAGAAGACACTAAAGAAGGACCATGAGACATTAGAAGACACTAAAAGGACCATGAGACATTAGAAGACACTAAAGAAGGACCATGAGACATTAGAAGACACTAAAGAAGGACCATGAGACATTAGAAGACACTAAAAGGACCATGAGACATTAGAAGACACTAAAGAAGGACCATGAGACATTAGAAGACACTAAAGAAGGACCATGAGACATTAGAAGACACTAAAAGGACCATGAGACATTAGAAGACACTAAAGAAGGACCATGAGACATTAGAAGACACTAAAGAAGGACCATGAGACATTAGAAGACACTAAAAGGACCGTGAGACATTAGAAGACACAAAGAAGGACCGCGAGACATTAGAAGACACTAAAGAAGAAACATGAGACATTAGAAGACACAAAGAAGGACCGTGAGACATTAGAAGACACAAAGAAGGACCGTGAGACATTAGAAGACACTAAAGAAGGACCATGAGACATTAGAAGACACAAAGAAGGACCGTGAGACATTAGAAGACACTAAAGAAGGACCATGAGGCATTAGAAGACACTAAAAGGACCATGAGACATTAGAAGACACTAAAAGGACCATGAGACATTAGAAGACACTAAAGAAGGACCATGAGACATTAGAAGACACTAAAGAAGGACCATGAGACATTAGAAGACACTAAAAGGACCGTGAGACATTAGAAGACACAAAGAAGGACCGCGAGACATTAGAAGACACTAAAGAAGAAACATGAGACATTAGAAGACACAAAGAAGGACCGTGAGACATTAGAAGACACAAAGAAGGACCGTGAGACATTAGAAGACACTAAAGAATGACCATGAGACATTAGAAGACACAAAGAAGGACCGTGAGACATTAGAAGACACTAAAGAAGGACCATGAGACATTAGAAGACACAAAGAAGGACCGTGAGACATTAGAAGACACTAAAGAAGGACCATGAGACATTAGAAGACACTAAAAGGACCATGAGACATTAGAAGACACTAAAGAAGGACCATGAGACATTAGAAGACACTAAAGAAGGACCATGAGACATTAGAAGACACTAAAGAAGGACCATGAGACATTAGAAGACACTAAAGAAGGACCATGAGACATTAGAAGACACTAAAGAAGGACCATGAGACATTAGAAGACACTAAAGAAGGACCATGTGAGACATTAGAAGACACTAAAGAAGGACCATGAGACATTAGAAGACACTAAAGAAGGACCATGAGACATTAGAAGACACTAAAAGGACCATGAGACATTAGAAGACACTAAAGAAGGACCATGAGACATTAGAAGACACTAAAGAAGGACCATGAGACATTAGAAGACACTAAAGAAGGACCATGAGACATTAGAAGACACTAAAGAAGGACCATGAGACATTAGAAGACACTAAAGAAGGACCATGAGACATTAGAAGACACTAAAGAAGGACCGTGAGACATTAGAAGACATTAATTAAGGACCATGAGACATTAGAAGACACTAAAGAAGGACCATGAGACATTAGAAGACACTAAAGGAGGACCATGAGACATTAGAAGACACTAAAGAAGGACCATGAGACATTAGAAGACACTAAAGGAGGACCATGAGACATTAGAAGACACTAAAGAAGGACCATGAGACATTAGAAGACACTAAAGAAGGACCATGAGACACTAGAAGACACTAAAAGGACCATGAGACATTAGAAGACACTAAAGAAGGACCATGTGAGACATTAGAAGACACTAAAGAAGGACCATGAGACATTAGAAGACACTAAAGAAGGACCATGAGACATTAGAAGACACTAAAAGGACCATGAGACATTAGAAGACACTAAAGAAGGACCATGAGACATTAGAAGACACTAAAGAAGGACCATGAGACATTAGAAGACACTAAAGAAGGACCATGAGACATTAGAAGACACTAAAGAAGGACCATGAGACATTAGAAGACACTAAAGAAGGACCATGAGACATTAGAAGACACTAAAGAAGGACCGTGAGACATTAGAAGACATTAATTAAGGACCGTGAGACATTAGAAGACACTAAAGAAGGACCATGAGACATTAGAAGACACTAAAGAAGGACCATGAGACATTAGAAGACACTAAAGAAGGACCGTGAGACATTAGAAGACATTAATTAAGGACCGTGAGACATTAGAAGACACTAAAGAAGGACCATGAGACATTAGAAGACACTAAAGGAGGACCATGAGACATTAGAAGACACTAAAGAAGGACCATGAGACATTAGAAGACACTAAAGGAGGACCATGAGACATTAGAAGACACTAAAGAAGGACCATGAGACATTAGAAGACACTAAAGAAGGACCATGAGACATTAGAAGACACTAAAAGGACCATGAGACATTAGAAGACACTAAAGAAGGACCATGTGAGACATTAGAAGACACTAAAGAAGGACCATGAGACATTAGAAGACACTAAAGAAGGACCATGAGACATTAGAAGACACTAAAAGGACCATGAGACATTAGAAGACACTAAAGAAGGACCATGAGACATTAGAAGACACTAAAGAAGGACCATGAGACATTAGAAGACACTAAAGAAGGACCATGAGACATTAGAAGACACTAAAGAAGGACCATGAGACATTAGAAGACACTAAAGAAGGACCATGAGACATTAGAAGACACTAAAGAAGGACCATGAGACATTAGAAGACACTAAAGAAGGACCATGAGACATTAGAAGACACTAAAGAAGGACCATGAGACATTAGAAGACACTAAAGAAGGACCATGAGACATTAGAAGACACTAAAGAAGGACCATGAGACATTAGCAGATTTATGAGGTGGAGACAAAGAAGTGTGATTTAGGAGCAGAGTGGCTGTAGGACCTGGGAGGAGGACAGCATGTCCCCCCCGCTGTGGAAGACAGGCTGGGGGTCCCGCTGTCCACTGGGGTGCAGCGCCTGCTCCTGCTGGACCATGAGGACCTCCGCCCGCTTGATGATGTCCCCCATGCGGCACACAAAGCCTTCCTTCTCCGAGGGCAGGATGAACTCGTTGTGCACCTGGAGGACAAAAACAAAACCTGCTGGTGATCATTGGCAGCATTTGGGACAATTACGGGAGGACAGTGTCAGGTGGCGACTAAATGTAGTGGAGGAGCTACTTCCTGTCTGCGCGAGGACAAGATGTCCCACTCATGTTTGTCCCCGGGAAGACAAACAACATCAGTCATCCTGCACTGCACTGCGCTGGAGGAGAAGAAAGGAGCTGCCGGCATTCTTTTTGTGTGTCCAGCGCAGCAACACAACAACACAAATACACAACAACACACCTCACGTGGAGTGAGACAACCACAGTTTGTGTCCTCCTCACACCACAAATACACACACTTACACTAAACACAACACAAATACACACACCTACACTAAACACAACACAAATACACACACCTACACCAAACACAACACAAATACACACACCTACACTAAACACAACACAAATACACACACTTACACTAAACACAACACAAATACACACACCTACACTAAACACAACACAAATACACACACCTACACCAAACACAACACAAATACACACACCTACAATAAACACAACACAAATACACACACCTACACCAAACACAACACAAATACACACACCTACACTAAACACAACACAAATACACACACTTACACTAAACACAACACAAATATACACTCTTACACCAAACACAACACAAATACACACACTTACACCAAACACAACACGAATACACACACCTACACCAAACACAACACAAATACACACACCTACACTTAACACAACACAAATACACACACAACAATTACACAACACTAAGGAACTAAAAACAAAACGCTTTTGGAAAACATTGACAAAATGACTTTTATTTATTTGTGTAATTGTTTGTTTTGTTCACTTGGTTTGTGTAATTGTTTATTGTTTTGTTAATTTGTTTGGTGTAATTGTTTGTTGTTTTGTTCATTTGGTTTGTGTAATTGTTTGTTGTTTTGTGTAATTGTTTGTTGTTTTGTTCATTTGATTTGTGTCACTGTTTGTTGTTTTTTTCATTTGGTTTGTGTGATTGTTTGTTGTTTTGTTCATTTGTTTTGTGTAATTGTTTGTTGTTTTATCCTTTTGTTTTGTGTAATCGTTTGTTGTTTTGTTCGTTTGGTTTGTGTAATTGTTCATTGCTACGTCTTTAGTTCATTTGTTTTGTTTAATTGTTTGTTGTTCTGTTCATTTGGTTTGTGTAATTGTGTTGTGTAATTGTTAATTGTTTTGTTTATTTGGTTTGTATAAATGTTTGTTGTTTTGTCCGTTTGGTTTGTGTAATTGTTTGTTGTTTTGTTCATTTGTTTTGTGTAATTGTTTGTTGTTTTGTCCATTTGTATTGTGTAATTGTTTGTTGTTTCTGTTTGTGCAACTGTTCATTGTTTTCTTCGTTTGGTTTGTGTAATTGTTTATTGTTTTGTTCATTTGGTTTGTGTAAATGTTTGTTGTTTTGTTCATTTGTTTTGTGTAATTGTTTGTTGTTTTGTTCTTCATTTTGTGTAATTGTTTGTTGTTTTGTTCATTTGTGTAATTTCTTGTTGTTTTGTTTATTTGTTTTGTGTAATTGTTTGTTGTGTTGTTTATTTGGTTTGTGTAATTGTTTGTTTTTTTGTTTATTTATTTTAAGTAATTGTTTGTTGTTTTGTTCATTTGTTTTGTGTAATTGTTTGTTGTTTTGTCCATTTGGTTTGTGTAATTGTTTGTTGTTTTGTTGATTTGGCTTGTGCAACTGTTTTTTTTTTTCATTTGTTTTGTGTAATTGATTGTTGTTTTGTTCATTTGGTTTGTGTAATTGTTGTTTCATTCCTTCTGTTGTAGTTGTTGTTTTGTTCATTTGGTTTGTGTGATCGTTTGTTGTTTTGTTAATTTGGTTTGTGTAATTGATTGTTCATTGTTTTGTTCATTTGTTTTGTGAATTTTTTGTTTTGTTTATTTGGTTATGTGTAATTGTTTGTTGTTTTGTTCAGGTTTGCCTAATTGTTGTTTTGTTCATTTGGTTTGTATGATTGTTTTTGTTTTGCTCATTGTATTTGTGTAATTGTTGTTGTGTTCATGTGGTTTGTGTAACCACATGAACACTTCATAAAACCACTGTCAGTAACTACAGTTGGTCGCTACATCTGTAAGTGCAAGTTAGAACTCTACTATGCAAAGCCACAGCCATTTATCAACAACACCCAGAAACGCTTTGCTGGGCCCGAGCTCATCTAAGATGGACTGATGCAAAGCGGGAAAGTGTTCTGTGCTCTGACGAGTCCACATTTCAAATTAATGTTGAAAAATGTAAAACCATTACAATGCTAATTTTCATTAGCCTGTCAATGGGATATTCCATTGTATGTTAGCATAAAGCTAACCTTGTTTATTTTGTCCACACCTAAACTCAAGCAGAAGTTGCCTAAAATGCCGCCAGGTG
Source organism: Nerophis ophidion (assembly GCF_033978795.1). Taxonomy (NCBI): domain Eukaryota; kingdom Metazoa; phylum Chordata; class Actinopteri; order Syngnathiformes; family Syngnathidae; genus Nerophis; species Nerophis ophidion. Next base: position 9,386,561 of record NC_084618.1, on the reverse strand, counting down.
ATAAATTGCGGGTTGACGCTTTATGGACTCACCATGACTGCGGCGATGTCCTCCGGGTTGTCTCCGTCCAGGTCGAACTTGAAGGTCACCATCTTGTCGTTGTGCGTCTGCAGCTGACACTCCACCACCCGGTCCACCTTGTCCGACAGCTGCAAGGATTGAGGTTGTTAGCGGTAGCCGCTAACGCGTTTAAGCGCGCCTCGAGCCCTCGTCGTACCCCGGTGATGCGCAGCCGGGAGCGCACGCGTCGCCGGAAGAGTTTGGCGGAGCTTCGCTTGGCGGCCGGCCTCTCGCTTTTCTCCGACACGCCCTCATAGCCGTCACTCAGGCCCGAAGTCACGTCGGAGGCGTAGCTGCGATGGGAAAACAACGGTTAGCGCCCCCTGGCTGCCCCTCCATTTTGGATTAAGCCTCATGAAGTCTGCCTGGCAACAGCGGGCCAATCAAATGTGCGACGTATCGTCTTGTCGTTGACAATCAACTGATGCCAGGGAGAAGTCACATGCTAACAGCTAGCACGCTAGCCGGCCGGATAGCATAAAATAACGACATACGCGACTCTCCGCTAGCATGTTGACATGCCCGTGTTAGCATGCTAAAAGCTAGCATCCGTTAAGAAAATTGTTCGACTGTAAAATCTGCTAAAAAAAAAAAAAAAAAGCTAGCATGCTAACGTTACACAGTCAGGTGAGACACTTAGACATTTTTCAGACATGACAAAATGTACAGAAAAATGGGAATGTTGAAATGGTGGAATGACTTGGATTGGTTGAAAAGTTATTTACAGATCAACAGCGGCATTTATTATTGATATATTATTATTTACACAAACACTGACATTTATTTTTTATATTATTTACATATAAACACTGACATTTATTATTTAAATCAAAAACCTGACATCAGTGTGTAAAGGATATCACCACATGGGCTTAGGAACACTTCACCATTGTCAGTAACTAGAGTCGGCCGCTACATCTGAAAAAATGCAAGTTAAAATTCTACTATGCAAAGCCAAAGCCATTTATCAACAACACCCAGGGCCCGAGCTCATCTAAGATGGACTGATACAAAGTGGAAAAGTGTTCTGTGGTCTGACGAGTCCACATTTCAAAATATAGTTGGAAACTGTGGACATGTTTAATAAATACAGTTTTGGTCAATTGACTTAAAAATGTGAATGTTGAAATGGTGGAATGACTTGGATTGGTTGAAGAATGTGGGAGATCTAGTCCAAAAGAAAACAGTGGTGTTGAAAAGTTATTTACAGATCAACAGTGGCATTTATTATTGATATATTATTATTTACACAAACACTGACATTTATTTGTTATATTATTTACAAATAAACACTGACATTTACTATTTAAATAAAAAAACTGACATCAGTGTGTAAAGGATATCACCACGTGGGCTCGGGAACACTTCAGAAAACTATTGTCAGTAACGAGAGTCGGTCGCTACATCTGTAAATGCAAGTTGAAACTCTACTATGCAAAGCCAAAGCCATTTATCAACAACACCCAGGAACACCGCCGGCTTGGCTGGGTCCGAGTTTACCTAAGATGGACTGATGCAAAGTGGAAAAGTGTTCTGTGGTCTGACGAGTCCACATTTTAAATTATATTTGGAAACTGTGGACGTGGTGTCCTCAGAACAGAGAGGAAAATAACCATCTGGATTGTTCTAGGCGCAAAGTGTAAAAGCCAGCATGTGTGATGGTATGGGGGTGTATTAGTGGCCAAGGCATGGGTAACTTACACATCTGTGAAGGCACCATTAATGCTGAAAGGTACATGCAGGTTTTGGATCAACATATGTTGTTATCATGGACGCCCCTGCTTATTTCAGCAAGACGAGTGTTACAACAGCGTGGCTTGGTAAAAAAAAGAGTGTGGGTACTTTCCTGGCCCGCCTGCAGTCCAGACCTGTCTCCCATGGGAAAGAATTCCACTTTCAAAGCTTCAACAATTAGTTTCCTCAGTTCCCAAACGTTTATTGAGTGTTGTTCAAAGAAAAGGTGATGTAACACAGTGGTGAACATGCCCTTTCCCATCTACTTTGCCATGAAAATCTAAGTTAATGATTATTTGCAAAAAAATAATCAAGTTTATGAGTTTGAACATGAAATATGTTGTCTTTGTAGCATATTCAACTGAATATGGCTTGAAAAGGATTTGTTATTCTGTTTATATTTACATCAAACACCATTTCCCAACTCATATGGAAACAGGGTTTGTACATTCTTCACATGTTTGACTCTTGTTTTGTTTTCCGTGCCGAAAGGTGTGAATGTGGTGTGTACATAAACGTGTGAATGTGGTGTGCACATAAAAGTGTGAATGTGGTGTGTACATAAACATCATGTCCTGCTGTTATTGACACAATCAACACGGTGGAACTTCCACAGAACATTTGCCACTAAAAAAAGCCTCGCCTGGGCTATTTACGTCTCTAAGGGAGGAAGGGGGGTGGCTCAAACATTGACATCTCAGGCAGCGGCCTCCAGGCCTCCATGTATCGTTTATTTAAAGCAACGCTCCGTTTCCTCTTCGAACATCAACACATCAACGCCATGTTTGACTGTTAGCATTCTCATGATAACGTGCTAGATTTTTTGGCTAATTTTGCGTCACATATTTGGTGAGTTGATGAAAGATACCTGATAGCATGCTAACATTATTATGCTAGATGTTTTTTTTAGCTAATTTTGTCGGTATACACCTCAGCCATATGTTGATACTTGACGCACGCTAATGTTATTAGTATGTTAGCATTTTGAACTCCAGGTGCACACAATAGTTATATATTTTGGAGCTTGACGCATGTTACAGTTACCGTTTTAGCATGCTAACGTTATTATGCTAGATGTTTTTTTAGCTAATTTTGTGGGTATATACTTCAGACGTATATTGATACTTGACGCACGCTAATGTTAGCATGCTAGCATTTTGAACTCGAGGTACACACTATAGTAATATATTTTGGAGCTTGACGCATGTTACAGTTAGTGTTTTAGCATGCTAACGTTATTATGCTAGATGGTTTTTTTTAGCTAATTTTGTGGGTAAACACCTCAGCCATATATTGATAATTGACACACGCTAATGTTAGCATGCTAGCATTTTGAACTTCAGGTACACACAATAGTAATATATTTTGGAGCTAGACGCATGTTACAGTTAGTGTTTTAGCATGCTAACGTTATTATGCTACATGCTTTTTTTTAGCTAATTTTATGGGTATACACCTCAGCCATATGTTGATACTTGACACACGCTAATGTTAGCATGCTAGCATTTTGAACGCCAGGTATACACAATAGTTATATATTTTGGAGCTTGACGCATGTTACAGTTAGCATTTTAGCATGCTAACATTATTATGAAAGATGTTTTTTAGCTACATTTGTGGGTATACACTTCAGCCATGAATTGATACTTGAAGCACGCTAAAGTTAGTATGTTAGCATTTAAACAAACAATTCCAGGTACACACAATAGTTATATATTTTTGAGCTTGACACATGTTCCAGTTAGCATTTTAGCATGCTAACAGTATTATGCTAGATGTTTTTTAAGCTACATTTGTGGGTATACACCTCAGCCATATATTGATACTAGACGCACGCTAATGTTAGCATGCTAGCATTTAAAAAACATTTCCAGAGGCTTGATGCATGTTACAGTTAGCGCTTTAGCATGCAAACATTAATGTGCTAGATTTCTTTTCTCTAATTTTGAGGTACACACCTCAGTGTCAAACACTTTGGTATTTCACCAATGCTAATTGTTAGCATGCTAGCATTTAAAAAACATTTCCAGAGGCTTGATTCATGTTACAGTTAGCGCTTTAGCATGCTAACATTAATGTGCTAAATTGTTTTCGCTAATTTTGAGGTACACACCTCGGTGTCAAACACTTTGGTATTTCACCAATGCTAATTGTTAGCAAGCTAGCTTTTTTTTAGCTAATTTTGCTCATATGTTTGGTTCCTTGATGCTATCTGGCCAGTGTGCCAACTGTTAGCATTTCAGTAAGACTTTCGTTGCATTTTCTATTTCTTTGAAGAAAAAGAACAATAATATTTGTCCTCCGAAATGGACGAGGAGGGGGCGGAGCCTGTGAGGCTCAAACTGACTTCCCCCACATAATCCACAGTTTGGGCCTCAGTCCATGCTCAAAGACCAGATAGGACCGCCTCAGCCTGAGAGGACAGTGCAGGACCCAAACTATTCATCCGTAACGGCGACGGTCGTGGTCTTGTGTCGATGTGTTGAGGCGTGATGATGAAAGAGCGAGCAGCGTACCTGTCCACGGGAGAGCTGAAGCCACTTGGAGAGCCCGGGTTGATGTGTTCCGTGTTGTTGGACACGGCAATACTCTGTCAAGAGACACGGACAAAGCCTTCAGCTGCAATAACGTGAGACCTGAGAAGGCGGGCTTCACCACACGTCTTAAAAACCAAGCGCAACAATCCTTTCACTGTATGTTGCATGTAGTATGTTGGCCAAGTGCTCAGCAGCTCATTAGCTGGGGACCTTTTTAAGACGGAGGGGGACTCACCGAAGGAAAGCAGAGGGCCGGGATGGGGAGGCCGTTGGCGGTGGGCGAGCGGGCGTAGGAGGCGGGGGGCGTGGCCTCCAGGGTGTCCTGAAGGCCGGAGGAGCTCAGATCGCCGTCCGTCTCGCAGTCAGCTGTCTCAACACGGGGACAAACGCTGTTAGCATGTGACCAAACACACTTGATGACCCCACCCCCCCCCCCCACCCCCGAGATGACACAGACACACACACACACACACACACACAAAGAGTGTATCAATGCGTTATCTCCGTCACTGCCATGCGGCGTCATGTGTCCATCACAAGGTGAAGATGGTCACATGACGGCGGCGAGAGAGAGAGAGAGAGAGAGAGAGAGATGTTCATCACAGTGAGAGAGAGAGAGAGAGAGGGATATGTCCATCACAGCGAGAGAGAGAGAGAGAGAGATGCCCATCACAAGGTGAAGATGGTCACATGACGGCGGCGAGAGAGAGAGCGAGAGAGAGAGCGAGAGAGAGAGAGAGATGTCCATCACAGCAAGAGAGAGAGAGAGATGTCCATCACAGCGAGAGAGAGAGAGAGAGATGTCCATCACAAGGTGAAGATGGTCACATGACGGCGGCGAGAGAGAGGGCGAGAGAGAGAGAGAGAGAGATATGTCCATCACAGCAAGAGAGAGAGAGAGAGAGAGAGAGAGACGTCCATCACAGCGAGAGAGAGATATGTCCATCACAGCGAGAGAGAGAGAGAGCGAGAGAGAGATGTCCATCACAGCGAGAGAGAGAGAGATGTCCATCACAGCAAGAGAGAGAGAGAGAGAGACAGAGAGAGATGTCCATCACAGCAAGAGAGAGAGAGAGAGAGAGAGATGTCCATCACAGCAAGAGAGAGAGAGAGAGAGAGAGAGAGATGTCCATCACAGCGAGAGAGAGAGAGAGAGAGAGAGAGAGATGTCTATCACAGCAAGAGAGAGAGAGAGAGAGAGAGAGAGATGTCCATCACAGCGAGAGAGAGAGAGAGAGAGAGAGAGAGAGAGATGTCCATCACAGCAAGAGAGAGAGAGAGATGTCCATCACAGCGACGAGAGAGAGAGAGAGAGAGAGAGAGAGAGAGAGAGAGAGAGAGAGAGAGATGTCCATCACAGCGAGAGAGAGAGAGAGAGATGTCCATCACAAGGTGAAGATGGTCACATGACGGCGGTGAGAGAGAGAGCGAGAGAGAGAGAGAGAGAGAGAGAGAGAGAGATGTCCATCACAGCGAGAGAGAGAGAGAGAGATGTCCATCACAAGGTGAAGATGGTCACATGACGGCGGTGAGAGAGAGAGAGAGAGAGAGTGAGAGAGAGAGAGAGAGAGAGAGAGAGATGTCAATCACAGCAAGAGAGAGAGAGAGAGAGAGAGAGAGAGATGTCCATCACAGCGAGAGAGAGAGAGAGAGATGTCCATCACAAGGTGAAGATGGTCACATGACGGCGGTGAGAGAGAGAGAGAGAGAGTGAGGAGAGAGAGGAGAGAGAGAGAGAGAGATGTCCATCACAGCGAGAGAGAGAGAGAGAGATGTCCATCACAAGGTGAAGATGGTCCACATGACGGCGGTGAGAGAGAGAGCGAGAGAGAGAGAGAAAGAGAGAGAGAGAGAGAGAGATGTCCATCACAAGGGGGAAGATTGGTCACATGACGGCGGTGAGAGAGAGAGGAGAGAGAGAGAGAGAGTGAGAGAGAGAGAGAGAGAGAGAGATGTCCATCACAGCAAGAGAGAGAGAGAGAGAGAGAGAGAGAGATGTCCATCACAGCAAGAGAGAGAGAGAGAGCAAGAGAGAGAGAGAGAGAGCAAGAGAGAGAGATATGTCCATCACAGCGAGAGAGAGAGAGAGCGAGAGAGAGAGAGAGAGAGAGATGTCCATCACAGCGAGAGAGAGAGAGAGATGTCCATCACAGCGAGAGAGAGAGAGAGAGATGTCCATCACAGCGACGAGAGAGAGAGAGAGATGTCCATCACAGTGAGAGAGAGAGAGATGTCCATCACAGCAAGAGAGAGAGAGAGGAGAGAGAGAGAGAGAGATGTCCATCACAGCGAGAGAGAGAGAGAGAGAGAGAGAGAGAGAGATGCCATCACAGCAAGAGAAAGAGAGAGAGAGAGAGAGAGATGTCCATCACAGCAAGAGAGAGAGAGAGAGAGAGAGAGAGAGAGAGTTTAAAGCAGGGGTCAGCAACCTTTTTGAAAGCAAGAACTACTTCTTGGGTACTGATTAATGCCAAGGGCTACCAGTTTGATACACACTTCAATAAAGTGCCAGAAATAGACAATTTGCTCAATTTACCTTTAATAAATAATTATATATATATGTATTAAAAAATGGGTGTTTCTGTCGTCATTCCGTCGTACATTTTTTTCCCTTTTTACGGAAGTTTTTTTGTAGAGAATAAATGATGAAAAAAACACTTAATTGAACTGTTTAAAAGAGGAGAAAACATGAAAAAAAATGAAAATTTAATTTTGAAACATAGTTTATCTTCAATTTCGACTCTTTAAAATTCAAATTCAACCGAAAAAAAAGAAGAGAAAAACTAGCTAATTCGAAATCTTTTTGAAAAAAAATAAAAAAAAGAATTTATGGAACATCATTAGTAATTTTTCCCGATTAAGATACATTTTAGAATTTTGATGACATGTTTTAAATAGGTAAAATCCAATCTGCACTTTGTTAGAATATATAACAAATTGGACCAAGCTATATTTCTAACAATAGGACAAATCATTATTTCTTCTAGATTTTCCAGAACAAAAATTTTAAAAGAAATTCAAAGACTTTGAAATAAGATTCAAATTTCATTCTACAGATTTTCTAGATTTGCCAGAATCATTTTTTGGAATTTTATCAAGTTTGAAGAAATATTTCACAAATATTCTTTATTGAAAAAACAGAAGCTAAAATGAAGAATTAAATTAAAATGTATTTATTATTCTTTACAATAAAAACAATAAATTTACTTGAACATTGATTTAAATTGTCAGGAAAGAAGAGGAAGGAATTTAAAAAGGTAAAAAGGTATATGTGTTTAAAATCCTAAAATCATTTTTAAGGTTGGATTTTTTTCGCTAAAATGTATTTAAACAAGTGAAGACCAAGTCTTTCAAATATTTTTCCTGGATTTTCAAATTCTATTTGAGTTTTGTCTCTCTTAGAATTAAAAATGCTGACCAGCTTGCTAGTAAATAAATACAATTTTAAAAATAGAGGCAGCTCACTGGTAAGTGCTGCTATTTGAGCTATTTTTAGAACAGGCCAGCGGGCGACTCATCTGGTCCTTACGGGCGACCTGGTGCCCCGCGGATAAAACGCGTTAGTGGACCCCTGTGTCAGAGCTATCCAAGTGAAGTGAATTATATTTATATAGCGCTTTTCTCTACTGACTCAAAGCCCTTTACATAGTGACACCCAATATCTAAGTTACATTCAAACCAGTGTGGGTGGCACTGGGAGCAGGTGGGTAAAGTGTCTTGCCAAGGACACAATGGCAGTGACTAGGATGACGGAAGCGGGGAATCGAACTTGCAACCCTCAAGTTGCTGGCACGGCCACTCTACCAACCGAGCTATACCGCCCCTATTACTGCATATATAGAGTTTTGTCTCTCTTAGAATTACAAATGTTGACCAGCTTGCTTGTAAATAAATACAATTTAAAAATAGAGGCAGCTCACTGGTAAGTGCTGCTATTTGAGCTATTTTTAGAACAGGCCAGCGGGCGACTCATCTGGTCCTTACGGGGCGACCTGGTGGCCCGCGGATAAAACGCGTTAGTGACCCCTGTTTCAGAGTTATCCAAGTGAATGTGAATTATATTTATATAGCGCTTTTCTCTACTGACTCAAAGCCCTTTACATAGTGACACCCAATATCTAAGTTACATTCAAACCAGTGTGGGTGGCACTGGGAGCAGGTGGGTAAGTGTCTTGCCCAAGGACACAATGGCAGTGACTAGGATGACGGAAGCGGGGAATCGAACTTGCAACCCTCAAGTTGCTGGCACGGCCACTCTACAACCGAGCTATACCGCCCCTATACTGCATATATAGAGTTTTGTCTCTCTTAGAATTAAAAATGTTGACCAGCTTGCTAGTAAATAAATACAATTTAAAAAATAGAGGCAGCTCACTGGTAAGTGCTGCTATTTGAGCTATTTTTAGAACAGGCCAGCGGGCGACTCATCTGGTCCTTACGGGGCGACCTGGTGCCCGCGGATAAAACGCGTTAGTGACCCCTGTGTCAGAGCTATCCAAGTGAAGTGAATTATATTTATATAGCGCTTTTCTCTACTGACTCAAAGCCCTTTAAATAGTGACACCCAATATCTAAGTTACATTCAAACCAGTGTGGGTGGCACTGGGAGCAGGTGGGTAACAGTGTCTTGCCCAAGGACACAATGGCAGTGACTAGGATGGACGGAAGCGGGGAATCGAACTTGCAACCCTCAAGTTGCTGGCACGGCCACTCTACAACCGAGCTATACCGCCCCTATACTGCATATATAGAGGTTTTGTCTCTCTTAGAATTAAAAATGTTGACCAGCTGCTAGTAAATAAATACAATTTAAAAAATAGAGGCAGCTCACTGGTAAGTGCTGCTATTTGAGCTATTTTTAGAACAGGCCAGCGGGCGACTCATCTGGTCCTTACGGGCGACCTGGTGCCCGCGGATAAAACGCGTTAGTGACCCCTGTGTCAGAGTTATCCAAGTGAAGTGAATTATATTTATATAGCGCTTTTCTCTACTGACTCAAAGCCCTTTACATAGTGACACCCAATATCTAAGTTTACAATTAAACCAGTGTGGGTGGCACTGGGAGCAGGTGGGTAAAGTGTCTTGCCCAAGGACACAATGGCAGTGACTAGGATGGCGGAAGCGTGGGAATCGAACTTGCAACCCTCAAGTTGCTGGCACGGCCACTCTACCAACCGAGCTATACCGCCCCTATACTGCATATATAGAGTTTGTCTCTCTTAGAATTAAAAATGTCGACCAGCTTGCTAGTAAATAATACAATTTAAAAAATAGAGGCAGCTCACTGGTAAGTGCTGCTATTTGAGCTATTTTTAGAACAGGCCAGCGGGCGACTCATCTGGTCCTTACGGGCGACCTGGTGCCCGCGGATAAAACGCGTTAGTGACCCCTGTGTCAGAGTTATCCAAGTGAAGTGAATTATATTTATATAGCGCTTTTCTCTACTGACTCAAAGCCCTTTACATAGTGACACCCAATATCTAAGTTACATTTAAACCAGTGTGGGTGGCACTGGGAGCAGGTGGGTAAAGTGTCTTGCCCAAGGACACAATGGCAGTGACTAGGATGGCGGAAGCGGGGAATCGAACTTGCAACCCCCAAGTTGCTGACAACGGCCACTCTACCAACCGAGCTATACCGCCCCTATTCTGCATATATAGAGTTTTGTCTCTCTTAGAATTAAAAATGTCGACCAGTATCATGGTAGGACCTGCTCGACATCCATTGCTTTCCGTCCCCTAGAGGGGGGGGGGTTGCCCACATCTGAGGTCCTCTCCAAGGTTTCTCATAGTCAGCATTGTCACTGGCGTCCCACTGGATGTGAATTCTCCCTGCCCACTGGGTTGTGAGTTTTCCTTGCCCTTTTGTGGGTTCTTCCGAGGATGTTGTAGTCGTAATGTTTTGTGCAGTCCTTTGAGACATTTGTGATTTGGGGCTATATAAATAAACATTGATTGGATTGATTGATTGACCAGCTTGCTAGTAAATAAATACAATTTAAAAATTAGAGGCGGCTCACTGGTAAGTGCTGCTATTTGAGCTATTTTTAGAACAGGCCAGCAGGCGACTCATCTGGTCCTTATGGGCGACCTGGTGTTGGTGACCCCTGCTTGAAGGTGAGACTGGCGAGCGAGGGCGAGAGACAGAGAGAGAGAGAGAGAGACTTGCACGCACAGTTGGCGGAGGACAGGCTGTGGTGGCGGACGTGGAAGTGCTGGTCCGCCTCGGGCTCTTCGGGCTCGGACGGGCAGCTGGAGCCCACGCCCGAGTCGGCCGAGCTGGTGACGGGCGACGCCATGCGGCCCGCCGGCGGGGGCGGGGTGGCAGGCGGGGCTCAGGCTCCTCCTCCTCGATGGCCTCCCGCTTCCTCCTCTGCTCCTCCGCCTGAGGACGCAACTTGTCTCGCCGCCGCTTGATGGCCGACACACGCTCGCGGATGGACTTGGCCACCAGCTTGAAGTCCGCCTCGCACACGAAGCCCAGCACCACCTGCATCAAACACACACACACACACACACACACACACACACACACACACACACACACACACACGGTCAGGGTACAACATGCAGTGTGTCCACAACACACACTCACTTAGTCCGACTCCAACAAACATGATGCAACAAACATTAAAAGTTTTGAGTTTAAGCCTTGAGTATTGGCCGATAACCGACAATGATCTGATATCTGCAGGTATCGTATATACCTGTATCATTTTGTGGCGTGGACTGTTAGAAAAGGTGTGATTTCAAGTGGATCAGAGTTGATATCCAACGTTTGACATGCGAGCTGATATCATCCGATACTGGTTTCTGCTGATATCAGATCAATTGTCGATATCAGTATTGAATCAGAAACCCCCAGACGTCACCTTTTATGATGCAACGAACCCGTTTGGAAAATTAAAGTTTTGAGTTTAAGCCTTGAGTTTTGGTCGATACCGACAATGATCTGATATCAGTGGGTATCGTACATACCTGTATCATTTTGTTGCGTGGAATGTAGCCTAGCATGTTTAGCTTTCGTAAATGACTTGACTGGAACAGAAGAAAAAAACCAACCTTGTGTGCTTGTATCAGAGTTGATATCCAACGTCTTGAATGCGAGCTGATATCATCCGATATCATCGGATCAATAGCAGATATCAGTATTGAATCAGAAAGCCCCTGACGTCACCCTTTATGATGCAACGAACCCGTTTGGAACATTAAAAGTTTTGAGTTTAAGCCTTGAGTATTGGCCGATACCGACAATGATATGATATCGGTGGGTATCGTACATACCTGTATCATTTTGTAGCGTGGAATGTAGCCTAGCATGTTTAGCTTTCGTAAATGACTTGACTGGAACAGAAGAAAAAAAACAACCTTGTGTGCTTGTATCAGAGTTGATATCCAACGTCTTAAATGCGAGCTGATATCATCCGATATAATCGGATCAATAGCAGATATCAGTATTGAATCAGAAATCCCCAGACGTCACCTTTTATGATGCAACGAACCCGTTTGGAACATTAAAAGTTTTGAGTTTAAGCCTTGAGTATTGGCCGATACCGACAATGATATGATATCGGTGGGTATCGTACATACTTGTATCATTTTGTAGCGTGGAATGTAGCCTAGCATGTTTAGCTTTCGTAAATGACTTGACTGGAACAGAAGAAAAGACCAACCTTGTGTGCTTGTATCAGAGTTGATATCCAACGTCTTAAATGCGAGCTGATGTCATCCGATACTGGTTTTCTGCTGATATCAGATCGATAGTCGATATCAGTATTGAATCAGAAAGCCCCTGACGTCACCTTTTATGATGCAACGAACCCGTTTGGAACATTAAAAGTTTTGAGTTTAAGCCTTGAGTATTGGCCGATACCGACAATGATCTGATATCAGTGGGTATCGTACATACCCGTATCATTTTGTAGCGTGGAATGTAGCCTAGCATGTTTAGCTTTCGTAAATGACTTGACTGGAACAGAAGAAAAAAAACAACCTTGTGTGCTTGTATCAGAGTTGATATCCAACGTCTTGAATGCGAGCTGATATCATCCGATATCATCGGATCAATAGCAGATATCAGTATTGAATCAGAAAGCCCCAGACGTCACCTTTTATGATGCAACGAACCCGTTTGGAACATTAAAAGTTTTGAGTTTAAGCCTTGAGTATTGGCCGATACCGACAATGATATGATATCGGTGGGTATCGTACATACTTGTATCATTTTGTAGCGTGGAATGTAGCCTAGCATGTTTAGCTTTCGTAAATGACTTGACTGGAACAGAAGAAAAGACCAACCTTGTGTGCTTGTATCAGAGTTGATATCCAACGTCTTAAATGCGAGCTGATATCATCCGATACTGGTTTTCTGCTGATATCAGATCGATAGTCGATATCAGTATTGAATCAGAAAGCCCCTGACGTCACCTTTTATGATGCAACGAATCCGTTTGGAACATTAAAAGTTTTGAGTTTAAGCCTTGACCATTGGCCAATACTGACAATTATATGATATCAGCAGGTATCGTACATACCTGTATCATTTTGTAGCGTGGAATGTAGCCTAGCATGTTTAGCTTTCGTAAATGACTTGACTGGAACAGAAGAAAAGACCAAACTTGTGTGCTTGTATCAGAGTTGATATCCAACGTTTGACATGCGAGCTGATATCATCCGATACTGGTATTCTGCTGATATCACATCGATAGTCGATATCAGTATTGAATCAGGAAGACCCTGACGTCACCCTTTATGATGCAACGAACCCGTTTCAAACATTAAAAGTTTTGAGTTTAAGCCTTGAGTATTGGCCGATACTGACAATGATATGATATCAGCAGGTATCGTATCATTTTGATAGCCGATATCAGTATTGAATTGGAAAGCCCCGAACGTCACCTTGAATGACGCAAGGGCCCCATTTGGAACATTAAAAGTTTTGAGATTAAGCCTTGAGTATTGGTCGATACTGATAATGATATGATATCAGCAGGTATCGTACATACCTGTATCACTTTGTGGCGTGGAATGTTATAAAAGGTGTGATCAAGTGAAACGGCAGCTATGAAAATCATTAACCTGTTTATTATTTACCATACAAGACCAACCTTGTATCAGAGCTGATATCAAACATGTAAAGTGATACGGTCTGATAAAAAGGTCTGCTGGGATAGGCTCCAACATTCTCTGTTCAGGGGTGTAAAAAAAAATGGAGCGCGCAGGCCACGACCTCCTGCGGAGCGGCGTTTTGGCAGCTGGCGAGCAGAGCGTGGACACACGGGGGTAGGGGGCGGGGCTTCTCAGCGGGCGGAGTCACATGACAGCCGCGCTCGCTCGGCCGCTTTTGCAGATTTGAGGCGGCGGTGAGGGTTGTCATTAAAAGTGAGCACTGTGTTCTTTCCATGGCCCTTAAGTGCACTTACAGCACTTTCATACTTGATATTAGTAGTGGATGATACCACACATTTAGGTATCGATCCGATACCAAGTAGTTACAGAATCATACAATAAAATATAATACCTAATAAACCAATAATAATATGTTCAAGAAATACTGATGTAAAGGGTAGGTGTCATGCTGTTTTCTGTTTTAACATGTTCTATCTACACTTCTGTTCAAATGTAATAATCACTTATTCTTCTCTTCTTTGATACTTGACATTAGTTGTGGATGATACCACACATTTAGGTATCGATCCGATACCAAGTAGTTACAGGATCATACAATAAAATATAATACCTAATAAACCAATAATGATATGGTGAAAAAATACTGATGTAAAGGGTAGGTGTCGTGCTGTTTTCTGTTTTAACATGTTCTATCTACACTTCTGTTCAAATGTAATAATCAATTATTCTTCTCTTCTTTGATACTTGACATTAGTTGTGGATGATACCACACATTTAGGTATGGATCATGTCGATACCAAGTAGTTCCAGGATCATACATTGGTCATATTCAAAGTCCTCATGTGTCCAGCGATGTATTCCTTGAGTTTATAAACATATAAATAAAAAATAAAAAAAGAGAAGATTTTTTGACGTTAGAAAATATTGCTGTAATCATAGTAGTATCGACTAGATACGCTCTTGTACTTGGTATCATGACAGTGGATGTCAGGTGTAGATCCACCCATGTTTACAATGTGACGGCGGTGAGCTATTGTATCCTCCTACGTTATGTAGTGAAGCATGTTTAGCTATTCCTCGTCCTCCAGTGATAATGGTACCTGTAAGAAACGTACTTTGTCGCCATGGATACAAGGATTAGTGATTTAGAAGTAGCTAAAACATTAGCTTCCCACGTCCTAGGGTGTTATAACTTCACCTTTATCTTGACTTTTTTACACCAAAATGCCTCCATTTTCCCTTTTCTGTCTACACTGTGTGTCTGCTTGTAAGTACTCTGTGCGCGCGCGCTGCCGAACTTGCTCCCCTGCCCGTAAAAGCAGCAATGTCACCACGTGACGACGCTTCTTGGTGTGGTTCCCCCTTAGTTCTGTTGTGTGGAGATGACAGGTCACAGGATATTCCTGGTGTGTTTTTAGTTCCTGGAGCCAACACAAGTCTGGGTAAAAAAAAAGATGTGATGCTCCGCGGTGGTGAAAGGAAGTAGAAAAGGATCGGAGGTCACCTGAAGGCATCACTTTGGGGGAATCTCAGCTGTTTTTGTTTGGTAAACTCTACATGTTTTATTTGTTTACCTATTTGTTGTGTTTTCATGTTTGTGTCCTAAGTCATGTGTGCTTTTAACTCCAGTGTGCGACTGCAGCTGTGTATTATTCTTTTGGTTAAATGGGCAGCAAAAAGGCCCGGCAGCAAAGTGAGGAGGGCAACCATTTTAGAGACGACTACGGACTTTAGACAACTTGGCTTCCTCTCTAGCTCCGCCCCTTTTGTATGCAAGGAATAGTACATCTTCAATTCTCTTCATTTAGAACAGGGGTTTAGGGTTAGGGTTACTCTAACCCTAACGTTTGCCAGCCCGCCACACATTCTGCAAATGCTACTGCAAAAATAAAAATAAATACACGTAAAAAAGAAAAATGAGGTGGAATCTAACGAGAAAAAATTGCAATGTTGACACAAAGTTGTCATGCAGGCTGTTTTTTTTTCTTTTGTCTTTTGTCTTTTTTTTTTTTTTGTGCCATTTTTCAAAAAAGACAAAAAAATCTACGTTATAATTAATTATTTTCAAGGCTCCAATGACTTCAAATGAAAAAAGGTGACGGGTTTTTACAAAACTTTTGTGTTGAAGGGGTAATTGCCAACTTCATGTTGATTTTTGCTGAAAGATGTCAATGTATGAAATGTAGGTCTAGGTGAGACCTACATAGAGGTTTTTGTTTCATGTCTCTACAACATTCCTACCGGAAGTTACAAACAGTTTTGTCCGTGTTTTCTTCCCAAGAGAAGTTTTGTCAGTGTTGAATTCCTCTGGGGTGGTAGAGCACAATTTTGAGTTTTTTATTATTTTTTTATTAGATTGCAATTTTAACCAATTCTGATGTGTGTCCAGTGTGGTGAGTTTTGAAGCATGTTAAAGGGGTCAAATTAGAGCTCAAAGAGGCAAAAATTACATTTTTTAAGGAAAATTTTGTTTTGAAGTGGTTTTTGTCAACTTCCTGTTGATTTTTGCTGAATTATGTCAGAGTATGAAATGTAGGTCTAAGTGAGACCTACATAGAGGTTTTTGTTTCATGTCTCTCCAACATTCCTACCAGAAGTTACAGGCAGCTTTGTCTGTGTTTTCTTCCCAAGAGCAGTTTTGTCAGTGTTTTATTCCTCTGGGGTGGTAGAGCACAATTTTTAGTTTTTATTTTATTTTTTTATTAGATCGCAATTTTAACCAGTTCTGATGTGTGGGTCCAGTTTGGTGAGTTTTGAAGCATGTTAAAGGGGTCAAATTACAGCTCAAAGAGGCAAAAATGACATTTTTTTAGGAAACTTTGGTTTTGAAGGTTTTTTTTGCCAACTTCCTGTTGATTTTTGCTGAATGATGTCAATTTATGAAATGTAGGTCTAAGTGAGACCTACATAGAGGTTTTTGTTGCATGTCTCTACGACATTCTTACCGGAAGTTACGAGCAGTTTTGTCCGTGTTTTCTTCCCAAGAGCAGTGTTTTATTCCTCTGGGGTGGTAGAGCACAATTTTGAGTTTTTATTTTATTTTTATTAGATTGCAATTTTAACCAGTTCTGATGTGTGTGTCCAGTTTGGTGAGTTTTGAAGCATGTTAAAGGGGTCAAATTACAGCTCAAAGAGGCAAAAATTACATTTTTTTAGGAAACTTTTGTTTTGAAGGGGTTTTTGCCAACTTCCTGTTGATTTTTGCTGAAATATGTCAATGAATGAAATGTAGGTCTAAGTGAGACCTACATAGAGGTTTTTGTTTCAAGTCTCTACAACATTCCTACCGGAAGTTACAAGTAGTTTTGTCTGTGTTTTCTTCCCAAGAGCAGTTTTGTCAGTGTTTAATTCCTCTGGGGTGGTAGAGCACAATTTTGAGTTTAACATTTTTTTTTATTAGATCACAATTTTAACCAGTCCTGATGTGTGTGTCCAGTTTGGTGAGTTTTGAAGCATGTTAAAGGGGTCAAATTACTGCTCAAAGAGGCAAAAATGAAATTTTTTACAAAACTTTTGTGTTGAAGGGGTAATTACTAACTTCCTGTTGATTTTTGCTGAAATATGTCACTATATGAAATGTAGGTCTAAGTGAGACCTACATAGAGGTTTTTGTTGCAATTCCTACCGGAAGTTACAAGCAGTTTTGTCTGTGTTTTCTTCCCAAGAGCAGTTTTGTCAGTGTTTAATTCCTCTGGGGTGGTAGAGCACAATTTTGAGTTTAAAATTTTTTTTTATTAGATCACAATTTTAACCAGTCCTGATGTGTGTGTCTAGTTTGGTGAGTTTTGAAGCATGTTAAAGGGGTCAAATTACTGCTCAAAGAGGCAAAAATGACATTTTTTACAAAACTTTTGTGTTGAAGGGGTAACTACTAACTTCCTGTTGATTTTTGCTGAAATATGTCACTATATGAAATGTAGGTCTAAGTGAGACCTACATAGAGGTTTTTGTTGCATGTCTCTACAACATTCCTACCGGAAGTTACAAGCAATTTTGCCTGTGTTTTCTTCCCAAGAGCAGTTTTGTCAGTGTTTTATTCCTCTGGGGTGGTAGAGCACAATTTTGAGTTTTTTATTATTTTTTTATTAGATTGCAATTTTAACCAGTCCTGATATGTGTGTCCGGTTTGGTGAGTTTTGAATCATGTTAAAGGGGTCAAATTACAGCTCAAAGAGGCAAAAATTACATTTTTTTTTAGAAAACTTTTGTTTTGAGGGGTTTTTTGCCAACTTCCTGCTAATTTTTGCTGAAGGATGTCAGAGTATGAAATCTAGGTCTAAGTCAGACTTACATAAAGGTTTTTGTTTCATGTCTCTACGACATTCATACCAGAAGTTACAAGCAGTTTTGACAGTGTTTTATGCCTAGGGGGCGCTAGAGCGCAATTTTGAGTTTTGGTTTGTTGATTCGATCACAATTTTGGCCAATCCTGATGTGTGTGTTAAATATGGTGAGTTTTGAAGCATGTTAAGGGGGTCAAATGGTATAATAATACTAAAAGCTTAGAACTACAATAGTGTCCTCAGTCCCAAAGGGACATTCGGTCCCTACAACTAGAAAGTGTCCAGTCAGGTGTGTAAGGGGGCGGGGCCTGCTCACCATTTCCTGCGCCACCTCCTCGGGGACGTCCTTGTAGAGCTCGAAGAGGAACTCGATGGCGTTGTTGTCCTTGTACTTGCCGTGCAGCTTCTTGCTGTGGTCCATGCGCAGCCACAACTTCAGACCCGACTTGGCGCCGTGGTCCTCCTCGGCCAGCTCCACGTGCACGCCCGTGTTCTCCTGGAAGAAAGGGTGCTCCAGCAGGTCCTGGATGGTGTACCTGCAGCGGGGAACATGGCGGCCGGCGCACTCGTCAAGTGAAGTCAATTAAGTTTATATAGCGCTTTTCTCTAGTGACCAAAAAGCACTTTACACTTTTGAAAGCCAGTATGGTTTCCAAGTGGTGGGACCCCAGAGTACAGTGCTGGAAGACCAAGACCAAACTCTACCTTTCTCTTTTGTTCATGCGGATGCAGCCTTCGATGATCTCCTTCAGCTCCGCCACCTTCACCTTGTAGAAGCTGTCGGGTTTCATGCCCTGCACACACACACACACACACACACACACACACACACACACACACACACACACACACACACACGCTCACACACACACACACAGTAAAGAAGACAAGGTCACTTCCTGAGTGTTGTGTTATTTTGTGTTGTCTAACGAGAGCGTCTTTGACTTCTCCTCCAGCCTGCATGACATTCCCCCTCTCCACCGTGTCAACAGCAACGTGAGCGCAGGTTCAAAAGTTGAAATAAAAAAAATAAAAAAATCTCTTCCTCAACGCCCCGAGCATTAGAGAAGAAGGGATGTGTTATTCCCCGCGCTATCACAAGAATGATGCAAACTAAAATGGTAAATGTTTGTTTGTCGCGCTTTACTAAACCTGCACTACACCCCCAGCACAATTAGCATTAAATGCTAACAATAGTGTGCTACAATGGTAACAGTTAGCATGCTTGCACGTCTCAAAATGATTGAGTTCTAAGTTCAAATGATCAAAATTAGCTTAAAAGCCAGCATAAAACATCAGCATGCTAACATTAGCATGAGGACAAAGGACAAGTTAGCATACTTCTAAAAAGGCACCAGGTATCGAAAACAATGATTTGTAGGTTCATACAAAAAACTTTTGCAAAAAATCTAGCATAAAATGTTAGCAGAAAAATCTTAAAATCCTTAAATGCTAGGTTTAAATGAGCAAAATTAGCTTAAAAGCTAGCAGGAAACATCAGCATGCTAACATTAGCATGATGACAAAGGACAAGTTAGCATACTTCTAAAAAGGCACCAGGCATCGAAAATCATGATTTGTAGGTTCACACAAAAAACTTTTGCAAAAAATCTAGCATAAAATGTTAGCAGAATAATCTTAAAATCCTTAAATCCTAGATTTAAATGAGCAAAATTAGCTTAAAAGCTAGCATGAAACATCAGAATGCTAACATTAGCATGAGGACAAAGGAAACGTTAGCATACTTCTAAAAAGAAACCAAAAAAAGTTTTGCAAAAAAAAGCTAGCATGAAATGTTAGCATGATAACATTAGCTTGTTATAATGGGAACAGTTAGCATCCTTGCAAGATGGAGAAAAATCTTAAAATCCTTAAATCCTAGGTTTAAATGATCGAAATTAGCTTAAAAGCTAGCATTCTAACATTAGCATGAGGACAAAGGACAAGTTAGCATACTTCTAAAAAGGCACCAGGTATAGAAAGCCATTATTTCTAGGTTTATACAAAAAAAGTTTTGCAAAAAAAAAGCTAGCATAAAATGTTAGCATGATAACATTAACTTGTTATAATGTGAACAATTAGCATACTTGCGAGATGGAGAAAAATCTTAAAATCCTTAAATCCTCGGTTTAAATGATCGAATCTAACTCAAATGCTAGCATAAAACATCAGCATGCTAATGTTAGCATGATACAATTTGAAAAGCGAGCATACTTCTCAGATGGCGCCGAGTATCAGAAGTCAGGACGATTATGTTTAAATTAATCAAACTAGCTAAAAATTATAGCGTAAACCATCAGTGTGCTAATGTTTACATGATAACATGAAAATAGTTAGCATGCTTCCAAAATAGCGACAAGTGTAATAAGACGTGATTTTTATATATACAAATAAAATTTGCAAAAATGCTAGCACAAAAATTTAGCATGCAAACGGTAGCATGATAATACAAGAAAAGTTAGCACACTTCCAAAATAGCGACAAGTGTAATAAGACATGATTTTTACATATACTAATGAAATTAGCAAAAAATGGTAGCATAAAACATTAGCATTATGAAGTGATTTTTATGTATGTAATGAAATAAGCGAAAAATGCTAGCACAAAAAGTTAGCATTCTAACGGTCGCAAGATATTATAAGAATAAATTGCATCCTTCCACAATAGCGACAAGTATATACAGATTAAATTAGCAAAAAATGCTAGCATAAAAAATTAGCATGCTAACGGTAGCATGACAATATAAGAAAAGTTAGCATACTTCCAAAATAGCGACAAGTATAATAAGACATGATTTTTTCGTATAGAATGAAATTAGCAAAAAATGCTAGCACAAAAAAGTTAGCACGCTAACAGTAGCATGACAATACAAGAAAAGGTAGCATACTTACAAAATAGCGACAAGTGTAATAAGACGTGATTTTTACGCATAGAATGAAATTAGCACAAAAAGTTAGCATTCTAACGGTAGCATGATATTATAAGAATAAATTGCATCCTTCCACAACAGCTAGAAGTATATACGGTTTGAATTAGCAAAAAATGCTAGCACAAAAATTTAGCATGCTAATGGTATTATGACAATATAAGAAAAGTTAGCATACTTCCAAATTAGCGACAAGTATAATAAGACGTGATTTTTACGTACAGAATGAAATTAACAAAAAATGCTAGCACAAAAAAGTTAGCACGCTAACAGTAGCATGACAATACAAGTAAAGGTAACATACTTAAAAAGTAGCGACAAGTGTAATAAGACGTGATTTTTACGTATACAGATGAAATTAGCAAAAAATGCTAGCACAGAAAGTTAGCAAGCCAACAGTAGCATGACAATACAAGAAAAGTTAGCATGCTTCCAAAATAGCGACAAGTGTAATAAGACATGATTTTTATGTATACAAATGAAATTAGCAAAAATGCTAGCACAAAAAGTTAACATGCTAACGATAGCATGATAATACAAGAAAAGTTAGCACACTTTCAAAATAACGACAAGTGTAATAAGACGTGATTTTTACATATACTAATGAAATTAGCAAAAAATGGTAGAATAAAACGTTAGCATTATAAAGTGATTTTTATGTATATGAATGAAATAAGCAAAAAATGCTAGCACAAAAAGTTAGCATTCTAACGGTAGCATGATATCATAAGAATAGTTAGCATCCTTCCACAATAGCGACAAGTATATACGGATTAAATTAGCAAAAAATGCTAGCACAAAAAGTTAGCATGCTAACGGTAGCATGACAATACAAGAAAAAGTAGCATACTTACAAAATAGCGACAAGTGTAATAAGACGTCATTTTTACGTATAGAATTAAATTAGCAAAAAATGCTAGCACAAAAAAGTTAGCATGCTAACAGCAGCATGATAGCATTCTTGTAAGATGTCGCCGACTAATACTTGTTCCGAAATTGTACTCACGCTGGTGACTTTGCGGTAGATCTGCGCGGCGTTCTGGCACTCGGAGTACGGGTACTCGGAGGTAGCCATCTCCAGGATGCACATACCAAAGGCGTAGACGTCCACCGCCTCGTCGTACTTCTCCTCGTACATCTCAGGGGCCATGAACTCCGGGGTCCCTGTCGGGGTCCACACGTCATAGTCACACTCACTTTTCTACTCAAAAAACAAAAAAAAAGCTAGCATGCTAACACTAGCATGCTAAGTGTCATGTATGAAGTTATATGACTGAGCCGTACAGTTCCGAAATTGGCTAGAAAAGGTAGCATGCTATCACTAGCATGCTAAAAGTTAGCTCGTGTCACATACGATACTATAGGATTCTGGGTTGTGAAGCTACGAAATTGGCTATAAAAGCTAGCATGCTAAGAGTTAGGTAGTTTCACGTTCTAATTCATATGATTCTGAGCCGTAGAGCTACAAATTGGCTAAAAAAGCTAGCATGCTAACACTAGCATGCTAATGTTAGCAAGACAATGTTAGCATGCCAACGTTGTTATGCTAACAAATACCACGGGTCAAGTACCAAGATATATGACTGTGCTGTACGGCTGCTAAGTTAGTAAAAAAAAAAAAGTTAGCATGCTAGAAATTTTATGCTAACAGTTAACATGGGTCAAGTACTAAATTACAATACTCTGTGGTGTACGGCTGCTAAGTTGACTAAAAATGTTAGCATGCTAACGTTGTTAAGCTAACAGTGACCACAGGTCAAGTACCAAGATATATGACTCTGTGCTGTATGGCTGCTAAATTAGTTAAAAAAAAAGTTAGCATGCTAAAAATGTTATGCTAACAGTTAACATGGGTCAAGTACTAAATTATAAGACTCTGTGGTGTACGGCTGCTAAGTTGACTAAAAAAAAGTAAGCATGCATGCTAAAATTGTTATGCTAACAGTTTACATGAGTCAAGTACCAAGATATATGTATATATGTGTTGTACGGCTGCTAAGTTGGCTAAAAAAGTTAGCATGCTAACATTGTTATGCTAACAGTTAGCATGGATCAAGTAGCAAGTTATATGACTGTGGTGTACGGCTGTTGAGTTGGCTAAAAAAAGTTTGCATGCTAACATTGTTATGCTAACAGTTGTAAAAATGTACATGACACTGCGTTGTATGGGTGCTAAGTTGGCTAAAAAAGTTAGCATGCTAACATTGTTATGCTAACAGTTTACATGGGTCAAGTAGCAAGTTATATGACTCTGTGGTGTACGGCTGTTAAATTGGCTAAAAAAGTTAGCATGCTAACGTTGTTATCCTAACAATTGTACAAAGTTACATGATTGTGTTGTATGGCTGCTAAGTTGGCTAAAAAGTTAGCATGCTAACACTTTTATGCTAAAAGTTAGCATGGGCCAAGTAGCAAGTTATATGACTTAAGTGTACGGCTGCTAACTTGGCTAAAAAAATGTAGCATGCTAACGTTATTATGCTAACAGTTGTACAAAGTTACATGACTCTGTGGTGTACGGCTGCTAAGTTGGTTAAAAAAGTTAGAATGCTAACGTTGTTATAATAACAGTTGTACCAAGTTACATGACTCCGTGGTGTACGGGTGCTAAGTTGGCTAAAAAAAGTTAGCATGCTAGCGTTGTTATGCTAACAGTTGTACAGAGTTACATGACACTGTGGTGTACGGCTGCTAAGTTGGCTAAAAAAGTTAGAATGCTAATGTTAGCATGCATGCTAATCCAGAATAACACATAGATGTGTCTTTAAAAATACGTGTTAGCCTTTTTATTAGCTTCTTTCATTATAAATGACAGGATGAGGTCACACTAATGCCACACTGAAAGAACATTAAAAACAATACTGTTTGTTTAATATACTTAAAAACTGTTTTAACTGTTTATCGTGTTAGTCTTTCATCCGTCACAATTGTCGGAGAAATGAGCGGGGGTAAGCCCGTGCCTATACAATAGGGCCATGTGTACCTAATCGATTGTCCCGCTGAAGAAGGAGGCGGGACAAAACAACAGGGCCACGTGTACCTAATCGCTTGTCCCGCTGAAGAAGGAGGCGGGACAAAACAACAGGGCCACGTGTACCCAATCGCTTGTCTCGCTGAAGAAGGAGGCGGGACAAAACGATAGGGCCACGTGTACCTAATCACTTGTCCCGCTGAAGAAGGAGGCGGAACAAAACAATAGGGCCACGTGTACCTAATCGCTTGTCCCGCTGAAGAAGGAGGCGGAACAAAACAATAGGGCCACGTGTACCTAATCGCTTGTCCCGCTGAAGAAGGAGGCGGGACAAAACAGTAGGGCCACGTGTACCTAATCGCTTGTCCCGCTGAAGAAGGAGGCGGGACAAAACAGTAGGGCCACGTGTACCTAATCGCTTGTCCCCTTGAAGAAGGAGGCGGGACAAAACAATAGGACCATGTGTACCTAATCGCTTTTCCCGCTGAAGAAGGAGGCGGAACAAAACAATAGGGCCGTGTACCTAATCGCTTGTCCCGCTGAAGAAGGAGGCGAGACAAAATAATAGGGCCACGTGTACCTAATTGCTTGTCCCGCTGAAGAAGGAGGCGGAACAAAATAGGACCATGTGTACCTAATTGCTTGTCCCGCTGAAGAAGGAGGCGGAACAAAACAATAGGGCCATGTGTACCTAATCGCTTGTCCCGCTGAAGAAGGAGGCGGGACAAAACAATGGGGCCACGTGTACCTAATCGCTTGTCCCGCTGAAGGAGGAGGCGGGACAAAACAATGGGGCCACGAGTACCTAATCGCTTGTCCCGCTGAAGAAGAAGGCGGGACAAAACAATGGGGCCACGTGTACCTAATTGCTTGTCCCGCTGAAGAAGGAAGCGGGACAAAACAAGAGCGGCTCTCGAAGAAGGGCGGCAGTGACGACTCACCGATGACACTTTTAGCGAAGGAGGCACTTTTCAGCGTGGCCAGCCCTAGGTCCCCGATCTTGACGGAGCCGGTGGGCCCGGTGATGAAGATGTTGTCGCACTTGAGGTCGCGGTGGATGATGGGCGGCGTGCGCGTGTGCAGGAAGTGGAGCCCCTTGAGGATCTGGCGACTCCATCGCTGCAGCAGCTTCAGTTTCATCTCCTTGAAGCGCTTCAAGTAGCTAGCAAACAACGCCAGATAGCACCCCAAACAATAGAAGAAAAAACAACAACGGCGGTTTTTCTCACGTTTTGAGCGTGCCGGACGTCATGAGCTCCGTCACCAGGAGGATGCACTTCTGGCCTTTCACCGACGACTTCCACGAGTCGTGGAAGCGCACGATGTTGGGATGCTGGAGGCCCTTTAGCATCTCCACCTCCTCGCTGAAACGCTGACGCTCCGCCTTGGTCAGCTTGCGGGTCTGATGACATACGGAGAGTTAGCATACTTCCAAGAGGTCGCCAAGTATACGAAGTCTTGATTTTTAGCTGAATACCAATGAAATTAGCAAAAATGCTAACGTTAGCCTGAAAATATGGAAAAAGTTAGCATACTTCTAAGATGTTGCCAAGTATCAAAAGCCATGATTTTAGGTTAATACCAATGAAATTTGCAAAAATGCTAGCACAAAACATTAGCATGCTAAAATTAGCCTGAACATATGGGAAAAAGTTAGCATACTTCTGAGATGTCGCCAAGTATCAAAAGCCATGGTTTTAGGTTAATACCAAAGAAATTTGCAAAAATGCTAGCATGAAAATGTTAGCATGCTAACATTAGCCTAAAAATATGGAAAAAGTTAGCATACTTCTAAGATGTTGCCAAGTATCAAAAGCCATGATTTTAGGTTAATACCAATGAAATTTGTAAAAATGCTAGCATAAAACATTAGCATGCTAACATTAGCCTGAACATATGGGAAAAAGTTAGCATACTTCTGAAATGTCGCCAAGTATCAAAAGCCATGATTTTAGGTTAATATCAAAGAAATTTGCAAAAATGCTAGCATGAAAATGTTAGCATGCTAACATTAGCCTAAAAATATGGAAAAAGTTAGCATACTTCTAAGATGTCGCCAAGCATCATAAGCCATGATTTTAGGTTAATACCAATGAAATTTGAAAAAATGCTAGGATAAAACCTTAGCATGCTAACATTAGCCTAAAAATATGGAAAAAGTTATCATACTTCTAGATGTCACCAAGCATCATAAGCCATGATTTAGGTTAATACCAATGAAATCTGAAAA
The DNA here is from genome assembly GCF_033978795.1 of Nerophis ophidion. Lineage (NCBI taxonomy): Eukaryota > Metazoa > Chordata > Actinopteri > Syngnathiformes > Syngnathidae > Nerophis > Nerophis ophidion. The sequence goes on along the minus strand of NC_084618.1, from coordinate 9,360,692 downwards.
AATGCTAGCATAAAACCTTAGCATGCTAACATTAGCCTAAAAATATGGAAAAAGTTAGCATACTTCTAAGATGTCGCCAAGCATCATAAGCCATGATTTTAGGTTAATACCAATGAAATTTGCAAAAATGCTAGCATAAAACATTAGCATGCTAACATTAGCCTGAACATATGGGAAAAAGTTTGCATACTTCTGAAATGTCGCCAAGTATCAAAAGCCATGACTTTAGGTTAATACCAAAGAAATTTGCAAAAATGCTAGCATGAAAAGGTTAGCATGTTAATATTAGCCTAAAAATATGGAAAAAGTTAGCTTACTTCTAAGATGTCGCCAAGCATCATAAGCCATGATTTTAGGTTAATACCAATGAAATTTGAAAAAATAATAGCATAAAACCTTAGCATGCTAACATTAGCCTAAAAATATGGTAAAAGTTAGCATACTTCTAAGATGTCGCCAAATATCAAAATCCATGATTTTTTATTTAATACAAATGAAATTTGAAAAAATGCTAAAGTTAGCCTGAAAATATGGGAACAGGCCTGAAAATATGGGAAATGTTAGCATATTTCTAAGATGTCCCCAAGTATCAAAAGCCATGATTTTAGGGTAATACCAATGAAATTAAAAAAAATGCTAGCATAAAATGTTAGCATGCTAAAGTTAGCCTTAAAATATGGAAAAAGTTAGCATACTTCTAAGATGTCACCAAATATAAAAAGCCATGATTTTTACGTTAATACCAATGAAACTAGGCAAAAAACTAGCATAAAACGTTAGCATGTTCTAGGCAGCATGTGTGATGGTATGGGGGTGTATTAGTGATTGTTGTAGGGTGAAAGTGTTCTAGGCAGCATGTGTGATGGTATGGGGGTGTATTAGTGATTGTTGTAGGGTGAAAGTGTTCTAGGCAGCATGTGTGATGGTATGGGGGTGTATTAGTGATTGTTGTAGGGTGAAAGTGTTCTAGGCAGCATGTGTGATGGTATGGGGGTGTATTAGTGATTGTTGTAGGGTGAAAGTGTTCTAGGCAGCATGTGTGATGGTATGGGGGTGTATTAGTGATTGTTGTAGGGTGAAAGTGTTCTAGGCAGCATGTGTGATGGTATGGGGGTGTATTAGTGATTGTTCTAGGGTGAAAGTGTTGTAGGCAGCATGTGTGATGGTATGGGGGTGTATTAGTGATTGTTGTAGGGTGAAAGTGTTCTAGGCAGCATGTGTGATGGTATGGGGGTGTATTAGTGATTGTTGTAGGGTGAAAGTGTTCTAGGCAGCATGTGTGATGGTATGGGGGTGTATTAGTGGTTGTTCTAGGGTGAAAGTGTTCTAGGCAGCATGTGTGATGGTATGGGGGTGTATTAGTGATTGTTGTAGGGTGAAAGTGTTCTAGGCAGCATGTGTGATGGTATGGGGGTGTATTAGTGATTGTTGTAGGGTGAAAGTGTTCTAGGCAGCATGTGTGATGGTATGGGGGTGTATTAGTGATTGTTGTAGGGTGAAAGTGTTCTAGTCAGCATGTGTGATGGTATGGGGGTGTATTAGTGATTGTTGTAGGGTGAAAGTGTTCTAGGCAGCATGTGTGATGGTATGGGGGTGTATTAGTGATTGTTGTAGGGTGAAAGTGTTCTAGGCAGCATGTGTGATGGTATGGGGGTGTATTAGTGATTGTTGTAGGGTGAAAGTGTACTAGGCAGCATGTGTGAGGGTATGGGGGTGTATTAGTGATTGTTGTAGGGTGAAAGTGTTCTAGGCAGCATGTGTGATGGTATGGGGGTGTATTAGTGATTGTTGTAGGGTGAAAGAGTCCTAGGCAGCATGTGTGATGGTATGGGGGTGTATTAGTGATTGTTGTAGGGTGAAAGTGTTCTAGGCAGCATGTGTGATGGTATGGGGGTGTATTAGTGATTGTTGTAGGGTGAAAGAGTCCTAGGCAGCATGTGTGATGGTATGGGGGTGTATTAGTGATTGTTGTAGGGTGAAAGAGTCCTAGGCAGCATGTGTGATGGTATGGGGGTGTATTAGTGATTGTTGTAGGGTGAAAGTGTTCTAGGCAGCATGTGTGATGGTATGGGGGTGTATTAGTGATTGTTGTAGGGTGAAAGTGTTCTAGGCAGCATGTGTGATGGTATGGGGGTGTATTAGTGATTGTTGTAGGGTGAAAGTGTTCTAGGCAGCATGTGTGATGGTATGGGGGTGTATTAGTGATTGTTGTAGGGTGAAAGTGTTCTAGGCAGCATGTGTGATGGTATGGGGGTGTATTAGTGATTGTTGTAGGGTGAAAGAGTCCTAGGCAGCATGTGTGATGGTATGGGGGTGTATTAGTGATTGTTGTAGGGTGAAAGAGTCCTAGGCAGCATGTGTGATGGTATGGGGGTGTATTAGTGATTGTTGTAGGGTGAAAGTGTTCTAGGCAGCATGTGTGATGGTATGGGGGTGTATTAGTGATTGTTGTAGGGTGAAAGTGTTCTAGGCAGCATGTGTGATGGTATGGGGGTGTATTAGTGATTGTTGTAGGGTGAAAGTGTTCTAGGCAGCATGTGTGATGGTATGGGGGTGTATTAGTGGCCAAGGCATGGGTAACTTACACATCTGTGAAGGCACCATTAATGCTGAAAGGTACATACAGCTTTTGGAGCAACATATGTTATCATGGACGCCCCTGCTTATTTCAGCAAGACGATGCTATCATTCATAGTAGAAGAGTGTGGGTACTAGACTGGCCTGCCTGTAGTCCAGACATTGAAAATGTGTGAAGGCTAAAATATGAGGCAGGAGACTGTTGAACAACTTAAGCGTGTTGCTGCCATTACATTCTAACTTGATGATTACGTGCAAAGTTTGTCAGTGTGAAGATGAAATATCTTGTTCGGTGTTTGGACTATTCAGCATGAAGACAAGGAAACAACTCGAGTGTTTGAGGTTCCAGTGACAGAACAGCATGTAAGCTAGCATGTCACGTGTGGACACAACATGCTGGAATGTTACGCAACTTTCATGGAAGGTTCTTACTTCAACTAATTAGTTCCCCCCGGGTTGCATAATCACATGTTATTTTCCACAAAGTGTGGGGGGGGGACACATTACAGCAGGGGACACACACACACACACACACACACACACACACACACACACACACACACACACACACACACACACACACACACACATTACAGCATTGAGGTTCCAGGTGAAGGCAGCAGCAGAGTGATGACGTGATGAGGACGAGGCGGACAAAGACATCATTTATGCTTCCTGGCCATGAAAGGCAGGATTTAGCGAGAGTGGAAAGTTCTCCAGAGACTTGCTCTGGTCTGGTCTGGTCTGGTCTGGTCTGGACGCCATCAATCCTGCATTCATAACAACTTCTCTGCATGTCTTTGTACTTACACACCCCCAAGACCTGTCTCCTGGACCCCAAGACCTGTTTCCTAAACCTGTCTCCTGGACCCCAAGACCTGTCTCCTGGACTCCGGGACCTGACTTCTGGACCTGTCTACTGGACCCCAGGACTTGTCCCCTGTACCTATCTCCAGGACCTGTCTCATGGACCTGTCTACTGGACCCCAGGACCTGTCTTTAGGACCTGCCTCCTGGACCCCAGGACCTTTCTTCTGGACCCCAGGACCTGTCACCTGGAGCTTTCTCCTGGACCCCAGGACCTGTCTCCTGGACCTGTCTCCTTGAACCCAGGACCTGTCTCCTGGACCCCAGGACTTGTCTCCTGTACCTGTCTTTAGGACCTGCCTCCTGGACCCCACGACCTGTCTCCAGGGTCTGTCTTCTGGACCCCAGGACCTGTCACCTGGATCCGTCTCACGGACCCCAAGACCTGTCTCCTGAAAACCAGGACCTGTATCCTGGACCCCAGGACCTGTCAACTGGATCTGTCTCATGGACCCCAAGACCTGTCTCCTGAAACCCAGGACCTGTCTCCTGGAACCCAGGACCTGTCTTCTGGATCCCAGGACCTGCACCTGGACCTGTCTTCTGGACCCAAGAACCTGTCTCCTGGACCTGTCTCCAGGACCTGTCTTCTGGACCCCAGGACCCAGGAGACAGGGGTCCAGTTACAGTTTGAAAATTGTGGAGCTACACTTGTTTTGCTCCTGCGTCATTCAATTAGGTCCACGTGTTCTGGAAGAGCTTGCATGGAGCGGAACGTCCTCATTAGACACACTGTGCCATGGTCTATGTTCCACATCTCGTGTTCAACATTCCATGTGCCAAATTCCATGTTCCGTGTTCCATATGTCATGTTCCATGTGCCACGTTCTAGATGCCATGTTTCCTAATCCATGTGCCAAATTCCATCACGTTCAACATTCCATTTGCCACGTTCCATTTGCCATGTTCCATGTGCCGTGTTCTACATGCCATGTTCCATATTCCCTGTTCTATGTGCCATGTTCTGTATGCCATATTCTACAGGACATGTTCCATGTGCTATGTTCTGTATGTCATGTTCTACATGCCATGTTCCATGTGCCATGTTCTGTATGTCATGTTCCATGTGCCACATTCTGTATGTCATGTTCCACGTGCCACATTCTGTATGTCATGATCCATGTGCCATATTCTGTATGTCATGTTCCATGTGCCATGTTCCATGTGCTATGTTCTGTATGTCATGTTCTACATGCCATGTTCCATGTGCCATGTTCTGTATGTCATGTTCCATGTGCCACATTCTGTATGTCATGTTCCACGTGCCACATTCTGTATGTCATGATCCACGTGCCACATTCTGTATGTCATGTTCCATGTGCCATGTTCTGTATGTCATGTTCCATGTGCCATGTTCTGTATGTCATGTTACATGTGCCATGTTCTGTATGTCATGTTCCATGTTCTATATGTCATGTTCCATGTGCCATGTTCTGTATGTCATGTTCCATGTGCCATGTTCTATATGTCATGTTCCATGTGCCATGTTCTATATGTCATGTTCCATGTGACATGTTCTGTATGTCATGTTCCATGTGCCATGTTCTGTATGTCATGTTCCATGTGCCACGCTCTGTATGCCATGTTTCATGTTCTGTATGTCATGTTCCATGTGCCATGTTCTGTATGCCATGTTCCATGTGCCATATTCTATATGCCATTTTCCATATTTCGTGTGCCATGCATGTTCCATGTGCCATGTTCTATATGCTATGTTCCCTATTTCATGTGCCAAATTCCCTGTTCCGTTTTCCATGTGCCATGTTCTATGTGCCATTTTCATATTCTATGTGCCAAATTCCATGTTCCATGTCATGTTCCATGTGACATGTTCTGTATGTCATGTTCCATGTGCCATGTTCTGTATGTCATGTTCCATGTGCCACGCTCTGTATGCCATGTTTCATGTTCTGTATGTCATGTTCCATGTGCCATGTTCTGTATGCCATGTTCCATGTGCCATATTCTATATGCCATTTTCCATATTTCGTGTGCCATGCATGTTCCATGTGCCATGTTCTATATGCTATGTTCCCTATTTCATGTGCCAAATTCCCTGTTCCGTTTTCCATGTGCCATGTTCTATGTGCCATTTTCATATTCTATGTGCCAAATTCCATGTTCCATGTCATGTTCCATGTGCCATGTTCTACAGGCCTTGTCCTGTGTGCCATGTTCTATAGGCCATGTTCTGTGTGCCATGTTCTATATGCCATGTTCCATATTCCATGTGCAAAATTCCCTGTTCTGTTTTCCATATGTCATGTTCAACATTCCATGTGCCACGTTCTGTATGCCATGTTCTGTATGTCATGTTCCATGTGCCATGTTCCATATCCATCCATCCATCCATTTTCTACCGCTTATTCCCTTCCGGGGTCGCGGGTGGCGCTTATGTCATGTGCAATATTTAATGTGCTATGTTCAATATGTCATGTTCCATATTCCATATGCCAAACTCCATGTTCTGTGTTCCTTATGTCATGCTAATTCCATGTTCAATGTGCCATGTGCTGTGGCATGTTCTAAGGGTCCTGTTCCATGTGCCATACACCAAGTTCCATGTGCCATGTTCCAAGTTCCATGTTCCATATGTCAACTTCCACATGCCATGTTCCATGTATCTTATGCCATGGTCAGTATTCAACATTCCACGTGTCATGTTCCATGTGCCATATTCCATGTTCCACGTATCATATGCCATGTTCTGTATTCCATGTTCCACGTGTCATGTTCCATGTGCCATATTCCATGTTGCACGTATCATATGCCATGTTCTGTATTCCATGTTCCATGTGCCATATTCCATGTTCCACGTATCATATGCCATGTTCCATATTCCATGTGCTATGTTTCATGTGCCATATTCCATGTTCCACGTATCATATGCCATGTTCTGTATTCCATGTTCCATGTGCCATATTCCATGTTCCACGTATCATATGCCATGTTCTGTATTCCATGTTCCATGTGCTATGTTTCATGTGCCATATTCCATGTTCCATGTGCTATGTCCTATGTGCTATGTTCCATGTACCATGTTCCATATTCCTTGTCCTTTGTGCCATGTGCCATATTCTGTGAACAATGTTTCAGGTGCTATGTGCCACGTGTTATGTTCAATGTGACATATTTCATGTGCTATGTTTCATGTGCTATGTTCCACGTGCCATATTTCATGTGCTGTGTTCCATATGTTATGTTCCATGTGCCATATTTCATGTGCTATGTTTCATGTGCTATGTTCCACGTGCCATATTTCATGTGCTGTGTTCCATATGTTATGTTCCATGTGCCATATTTCATGTGCTATGTTCCATATGCTATATTCCATGTTCTATTTTCCATATCCTATGTTCTATGTTCCATATGCTATGTCCTATGTGCCATATTTCATGTGCTATGTTCCATATGCTATATTCCATGTTCTATGTTCCATATGCTATGTCCTATGTTCCATATGCTATGCCCTATGTGCCATATTTCATGTGGCATATTCAATGTGCCCTATTCCATTGTCAATGTTCCATATGCTATGTTCTATGCGCCATATTTCATGTGCTAGGTTCCATATGCCATGTTCCATGTGCCATATTCCATGTTCTATGTTCCATATGCTATGTCCTATGTTCCATATGCTATGTTCAATGCGCCATATTTCATGTGCTATGTTCCATATGCTATGTTCCATGTGACATTTTCTACCTTCCATGTGCAATATTCCGTATGCATTGTCCTATGAACCATGTTCCATGTGCTATGTCCCATGTGCTATGTTACAAGTACATCAACACGTGTTCACAGCCACTAGAGGGCGTGTCAACATAGGACCATAGTACCTCTATTCTAGGTCGACTTGACATATTACCTTATATCATCCCTACGGTATGTTGACTAGGGGCCACAATTGCAGGATTCCACATGGCCTATGGTCCTATGTTGACCACTGCCACTAAGGGCCACACTTGTAGGATTCTACATGTACTATGGTCCTATGCTGACCACAGCCACTATGGGCCACACTTGTAGGATTCCACATTGTCTATGGTCCTATGCTGACCACAGCCACTAGGGGCCACACTTGCAGGATTCTACATGTTCTATGGTCCTATGTTGACCACAGCCACTAGGGGCCACACTTGTAGGATTCTACATGTACTATGGTCCTATGCTGACCACAGCCACTATGGGCCACACTTGTAGGATTCCACATTGTCTATGGTCCTATGCTGACCACAGCCACTAGGGGCCACACTTGCAGGATTCTACATGTACTTTGGTCCTATGTTGACCACAGCCACTAGGGGCCACACTTGTAGGATTCTACATGTCTATGGTCCTATACTGACCACAGCCACTAGGGGTCACACTTGTAGGATTCTACATGTCTATGGTCCTATGTTGACCACAGCCACTAGGGGCCACACTTGTAGGATTCTACATGTACTATGGTCCTATGTTGACCACAGCCACTAGGGGCCACACTTGTAGGATTCCACATTGTCTATGGTCCTATGCTGACCACAGCCACTAGGGGCCACACTTGCAGGATTCTACATGTTCTATGGTCTATGTTGACCACAGCCACTAGGGGCCACACTTGTAGGAATCTACATGTACTATGGTCTATGTTGACCACAGCCACTAGGGGCCACACTTGCAGGATTCTACATGTTCTTTGGTCCTATGTTGACCACAGCCACTAGGGGCCACACTTGTAGGATTCTACATGTTCTATGGTCCTATGTTGACCACAGCCACTTGGGGCCACACTTGAAGGATTCTACATGTTCTATGGTCTATGATGACCACAGCCACTAGGGGCCACACTTGCAGGATTCTACATGTTCTATGGTCCTATGTTGACCACAACCATTAGGGGCCACACTTGCAGGATAGAACCTAGTTCCCTCATGCTTGGTTAGCTCATGTCAGCTTTAGCATGTGTTGCACAATGTCATCATGACCATGGTGGAATATTTTAGAGTGCTACAGTATGTGGACAACTTCCATCCAGGGGAGTTGGCAAGGGGGGCTCTTGAGGGACTGGGGGCCCCTGTGCCACACGGGTGTTGTTACATAAGTGGTGTTATCCCTGTCAGCATGTCTGTTATGGCAACCAAACACAGTTGTGAAGGGATGAGCAGCACGTGGCCCCAGGGCAGACAAAAGGGAGCTTTTATTTTGACATCATAGGTCAGAGGGCTGGAACCTTTTTGAAAGCAAGAGCTACTTCTTGGGTACTGATTCATGCCAAGGGCTACCAGTTTGATACACACTTAAATACATTGACATAAATAGACAATTTGCTCAATTTACTTTCAATAAATAAATCTATATACTGGTATGTATAAAAAAATGGGTATTTCTGTCGGTCATTCCGTCGTACATTTTTTTTCCTTTTACGGAAGGTTTTTTGTAGAGAATAAATGATGAAAAAAACACTTAATTGAACGGTTTAAAAGAGGAGAAAACACTAAAAAAATGAAAATAAAATTTTGAAACAGTCCATCTTCAATTTCGACTCTTTAAGATTCAAAACTCAACCGTAAAAAATGAAGAGAAAAACTAGCTTATTCGAATCTTTTTGAAAAAATTAAAAAAATATATTTATGGAACATCATTAGTCATTTTACCTGGACCCCGGAGACACTTATTGGGGGTGTTAGCATTTACTGCTCAACTGTAGGGAATATGTACTGTACTGTACTATCTACTCATACAATATGTACTGTACTGTGCTATCTACTAATTACAACTTTCAATCAATCAATCAAACAGAAGCAAGGAAGGCACTACTGTGTAACGATGGCCACGCCCCCATGTAATGTACCCTATATATGTGTTACAACCACTGACACTTCGATTAAATCCCCTGAAGAGCAGGGAAAAATGCAAAACAGGCCTGTAGGGATGATATAGACTCTGTGTTTTTCCCTGACCTAACGTATATATCAATATCTCTCTCTCTCTCTCTCTCTCTCTCTCTCTATATATATATATATATACTGTATGTATATATATATATATATATATATATATATACTGTATATATATATACATGTATATATACACACACACATACATATATACATACACATACAGATATATACACATACACATATATACACACATATATATTTATATATATGTATACATATATACATATATGTGTATATTATACACCCATACACATACATATATATATACATATATACGTATATATATATACACATACATACATACAGACACATACATATATATGTATATTTATATATATACACATGTATATACACATAAACACACGTATATATGTATACATACTGTACTTATATACATGTGTATATATATATATATATATATATGTATATATATATACACACACACACATATATACACACGCACACACACACACACACAGTATATATACATATATAAACATGTACATACACATACATATATATATATATACACATATATGTGTATATATATATCTATATATACATATATGGATATATATACACATATATAGACATATAAACATATATATATACATATATACATGTGTATATATATATATATATATATATATATATATATATATATATATATATATATATATATATATATATATATATAAAAGTGGCGTAGCCTTTGATACAAAGTATTTGATCCAGTTAAGTTGAGAGTCACCTTGAGGAAGTGTGTTGCATCACTGAGTGACAGAAGTGATTGGGATCAGTCGACCCAGATTAACCTATTTGCTGGTGACTGGGTTATTCTGGACATGCCTGCAGTGGACTGATGTTTACTGTCCCTCACACACTGAAGACAACAGCTATAAACGTCTCTTCATCCCCTCTTCTTTTGTCACTCACACACTGAGGACAACGTCTATAAACGTCTCTTCATCCCCTCTTCTTTTGTCCCTCATACACTGAGGACGTCGATAAACATCTCTTCATCCCCTCTTCTTTTGTCACTCACACACTGAGGACAACGTCTATAAACGTCTCTTCATCCCCTCTTCTTTTGTCACTCACACACTGAGGACAACGTCTACAAACGTCTCTTCACCCCCTCTTCTTTTGTCACTCACACACCGAGGACGTCTATAAACGTCTCTTCACCCCCTCTTCTTTTGTCACTCACACACTGAGGACAACGTCTATAAACGTCTCTTCATCCTCTCTTCTTTTGTCACTCACACACTGAGGACAACAGCTATAAACGTCTCTTCATCCCCTCTTCTTTTGTCACTCACACACTGAGGACAACGGCTATAAACGTCTCTTCATCCCCTCTTCTTTTGTCACTCACACACTGGGGACAACGTCTATAAACGTCTCTTCATCCTCTCTTCTTTTGTCACTCACACACTGAGGACAACAGCTATAAACGTCTCTTCATCCCCTCTTCTTTTGTCACTCACACACTGAGGACAACGTCTATAAACGTCTCTTCATCCCCTCTTCTTTTGTCCCTCACACACTGAGGACAACGGCTATAAACGTCTCTTCATCCCCTCTTCTTTTGTCCCTCACACACTGAGGACAATGTCTATAAACGTCTCTTCATCCCCTCTTCTTTTGTCCCTCACACACTGAGGACAACGGCTATAAACGTCTCTTCATCCCCTCTTCTTTTGTCCCTCACACACTGAGGACAACGTCTATAAAAGAGTCTTCATCCCCTCTTCTTTTGTCCCTCACACACTGAGGACAACGTCTATAAACGTCTCTTCATCCTCTCTTCTTTTGTCCCTCACACACTGAGGACAACGGCTATAAACGTCTCTTCATCCCCTCTTCTTTTGTCCCTCACACACTGAGGACAACGTCTATAAACGTCTCTTCATCCCCTCTTCTTTTGTCCCTCACACACTGAGGACAACGTCTATAAACGTCTCTTCATCCCCTCTTCTTTTGTCCCTCACACACTGAGGACAACGTCTATAAACGTCTCTTCATCCCCTCCTCCTTAATGAGCCAAAAGCACGACATTGTCTTATTAGCTCCGCCCCAAAAGACGCACTTGACTGCTTTGGCTTCAAACAGGAAGTGGGTCTCCACATGTCCAGTATGCCTGGGTCCACGGTCCATGTGAGACCTTCTCCCTACTGACCCAGTTCAGTTCTTAACCTTCCTGGGTCCACGGTCCATGTGAGACCTCCTCCCTACAGACCCAGTTCAGGGGAGGCTGAACCTGCCGTGCCAGGGTATCAGGTGGCATTAGTCGGTCCTGCCAGGTACAGTATCGCCACAGTGGACGTGAAAAGTGTGTGCGCTTAAATCAGATTAGACCAGGTGGCCTAGAAGTGTGTGTGTGTGTGTGTGTGTGTGTGTGTGTGTGTGTGTGTGTGTGTGTGTGTGTGTGTGTGTGTTTCATCCTTCTAGCTATAGTGGACTACTGACCAAACGTGGGTTGGTCAAAAAGGACAAGCTGTTGAAAATGGGTGGATGGATAATAATAATAGTAATAATTATAGTAGTAATAATAATAACAAATAATAATAATAATAATGATACCCATAATAATAAAAATAACAATAATAACAATAATATAGTAATAATTATATTAATAAAGATAATTAAATAAAATAAGATAATTACAATAACAATAATAGCAATAGTAATAATGAGGATAATAATAATAATAATAATAATAATAATAGTAATAATAATAATAATAAGCTGAGATAGGGTCCAGCACACCCCGCGACCCCAAAAGGGACAAGCGGTAGGAAATGGATGGATAATAATAGTAATAGTAATAATAATTATAATAATAATGAAAATAATAATAATAATAAAAAACAATAATAATATTAACAATAATAAAATAAAAATATTAAGATTAAAAAATATAATAATAATGAATAATAATTATATTAATAATAATAACAATAATAATAACTTCCAATAAAAAGTTTTAAGCTAACACTGGTGGTGGGCCGGTGTGTACCTGAGGACAACAACAACAACAACAACAGCAGCACTATGTTACCCTGCAGAACAACAACAACAACAGCACTATCTCACCCTGCAGAACAACAACAACAACAACAACACTATGTCACCCTGCAGAACAACAACAACAACAACAGCACTATGTCACCCTGCAGAACAACAACAACAGCACTACTATGTCACCCTGCAGAACAACAACAACAACAGCACTATGTCACCCTGCAGAACAACAACAACAACAACAGCACTACTATGTCACCCTGCAGAACAACAACAACAACAGCACTATGTCACCCTGCAGAACAACAACAACAACAACAACACTACTATGTCACCCTGCAGAACAACAAAAACAACAACAACAGCAGCACTACGTCACCCTGCAGAACAACAACAACAACAGCACTACTATGTCACCCTGCAGAACAACAACAACAACAACAGCAGCACTATGTCACCCTGCAGAACAACAACAACAACATCAGCAGCACTATGTCACCCTGCAGAACAACAACAGCACTATGTCACCCTGCAGAACAACAACAGCACCATGTCACCCTGCAGAACAACAACAACAGCACTACTATGTCACCCTGCAGAACAACAACAACAACAGCACTACAATGTCACCCTGCAGAACAACAACAACAACAGCAGCACTATGTCACCCTGCAGAACAACAACAACAACAGCACTACAATGTCACCCTGCAGAACAACAACAACAACAGCACTACAATGTCACCCTGCAGAACAACAACAACAGCAGCACTATGTCACCCTGCAGAACAACAACAACAACAGCAGCACTATGTCACCCTGCAGAACAACAACAACAACAACAACAGCACTACTATGTCACCCTGCAGAACAACAACAACACTATGTCACCCTGCAGAACATTCTGTGGCTTCCACCTGGAAGATGTTCAGCGCTAGCAAACAGTGTTCATGTTTGGCAAAGGAGGAATTGGAAAAAAAGTCAGCCAGCGTTTTGTTGTGTTTTTCTTGCGTTTTATGAGGTTGGAGCAGAAGAAATGTGGCAATGAGAGGAAGGTGTGAAGTTCCACTAATCACCTGCACTCTGGTCACCTGAAACATTGATGATGTCATGATGGGCGGGGCCAAAGGAGGAGGAAGGTGAGTGACGGGGAGAAAAGAGGAAAAGAGGTGGAGTGACGGCCGACACACTGACGGCCGATTCATGCGATGACCGCAGGTGACCCCCCCCTCCCCCCCCCCCCCACTCCGCCTTTCTGCTCCCTGACTTTCCTTCACCTTGCACAAGTCCGTGCGGGAGGAGGCCAGGGGAGGGAAACAAGGATCACGTTGCCCATTTGAAGATAAACATCCTGCAACGTGACGCCAAACTACGTTAGCAACGCTCGCGTTGCCACGTGCTAACGTTACGCTCGCACTTGAACAGCCAGGCGGGGGCTGTGCGATACGGACGATAGCAATGATATCACTTGGACAACAGCGTTCTATCACCGTATCGTGATGATGCACCTTGATATCAGCATCAGTCAATGCACTGTAGCGTCCTCGCTAGCAAGCTAGCAGCTAACATTAGGGCTGCGAGTCTGTGGGCAGCACACCATTTCAGACTTGGGGGGAACCATTCCATCCCGGATACTTTCTCCATTCTACACGATTCTGGATTCAAAGTGATTCTCGCAATGCATTATTTGTAGGGCTGTGAGTCTGTGGGCACGGCACCATTTGATTCGATTCCTGGGGATAACAATTCGACTTAGAATCAATTCTCGATTCAAACTGATTCTCAATTGAAACCGATTCTCAGATTCAAAGTGATTCTCGATTTACACTGATTCTTTACTCAAACTGATTCTTGATTCAAACTGATTCTCGCAATGGGACGGCGTGGCGCAGTGGAAGAGTGGCCGTGCGCAACCCGAGGGGCCCTGGTTCAAATCCCACCTAGTACCAACCTCGTCACGTCCGTTGTGTCCTTGAGCAAGACACTTCACCCTTGCTCCTGATGGGTGCTGGTTGGCGCCTTGCATGGCAGCTCCCTCCATCAGTGTGTGAATGTGTGTGTGAATGGGTAAATGTGGAAGTAGTGTCAAAGCGCTTTGAGTACCTTGAAGGTAGAAAAGCGCTATACAAGTACAACCCATTTATAATGTATTTTTGGTAGGGCTGTGAGTCTGTGGGCACCGTGCGATTTGATACTTGGGGTTAGCGATGAGATTTGGAATCAATTCTCGATTTTACACAATTCTTGGTTCAAACGGATTCTTGATTCAAAGTGATTCTCACAATGCATTATTTGTAGGGCCGTGAGTCTGCGGGCACGGCACAATTTGATTCGATTCCTGGGGTCAACAATTGAACTTTGAATCAATTCTACACAATTCTCGATTCAAACTGATTCTGTACTCAAACCGATTCTTGATTCCAAGTGATTCTCGCAATGTATTATTTGAGAGGGCTGTGAGTCTGTGGGAACCGCACGATTTGATTCGATTCCTGGGGGTAACGATTTGAATCGAAAATTGGCTGGAAGATGACTAAATTTCAACAGTCAAATCAACGGCAGAACCCAACATTAATTTAACGTTGTAATTGTGTTGTAGAAAAATTGGTTGGGAAATGACCAAAATTCAATGGTCAAAATAAATCGTCAGAAACTGACATTGATTAAACGTTGTCAAACAGCATGATGTTTCAACATTGTATTTATGTTGTAGAACCCAAAGTCAGAACCCAACGTTGTTTTTGTGTTGTAGAATATTGGTTGATAACATGATCAACTTTCAATGGTCAAATCCACATCAGAACCCAACATTGATTAAACGTTGGAAAAAAGCCCGTTGTTTCAACGTTGTATTTGTGTTGTAAAATGTTGGTTGGTAAATGACCAAAATTCAATGGTCAAATGAAGGGTCAGAACTTGACATTTATTAAACGTTGTTTCAATGTTGTATTTGTGTTGTAGAATATTGGTTGATAAAATGACCATATTTCAATGGTCAAATTAACATTAGAATCCAACATTGATTAAACGTCATCAAAAAGCATGTTGTTTCAACGTTGTATTTGTGTTGTAGAATATTGGTTGATAAAATGACCATATTTCAATGGTCAAATTAACATTAGAACCCAACATTGATTAAACGTCATCAAAAAGCATGTTGTTTCAACGTTGTATTTGTTTTGTAGAATACTGGTTGGGAAAATGACCAAAATTCAATGGTCAAAACAAGGTCAGAACCCAACATTGATTAAACGTTGTATTTGTGTTGTAGAATATTGGTTAGTAAATGACCACAATTCAATGGTCAAATGAAGGGTCAGAACTTGACATTGAGTAAACGTTGTTTCAATGTTGTATTTGTGTTGTAGAATATTGGTTGATAACATGACCATATTTCAATGGTCAAATCAACATTAGAACCCAACATTGATTAAACATCATCAAAAAGCATGTTGTTTCAACCTTGTATTTGTGTTGTAGAATACTGGTTGGAAAAATGACCAAAATTCAACGGTCAAATCAAGGTCAGAACCCAACATTGACTAAAAACGTTGTATTGGTTTTGTAGAAATTTGGTTGATAACATGACCATATTTCAATGATTAAAGGTCATCAAAAAGCAGGTTGTTTCAACCTTGTTTGAGTGACTCAACATCAGGACATAATTCAACAAGTTGTCAAAGTCCCTGCCGGGTATGTTGATACCAAATAGCAACAATTATCGATGAGGACATAAATGCGATACAGTTCTCAGCGTGTGGCCCGGGGTCTTTAAAGGGGTCTAAAGGAAATGTCCAGGAAATGGAGGGGTGGGTGTGGTGTGTTTACAAGGCAGGCAGTGTAGTGAGGGTGGGACCACGCGGACTTTAACAGGCTGGGAAATGGTTGATCATGCGTTACGAAGACATGATGTACCAGACCTCAGACCTCAGACCTTGGCAACGCTCCACGCCGTCCTGAGGAAGACCCTCTTCCTGTTCACTGCCCTTAACATAGCATGTTTGGTGTCAACTTGTTTACTCTTATTTACTCCATATGATGATGTACTGTATATAATGAGTATAAGTGTATATTGAGAGTATGTGAAGGTTTGACTCCCACATTGTTTACTTCCATGATTGTCAGCAATCAAAGACATTAAGCAACTGAAGTGTGGAGAGAGTCCTTTAAATGTTTCCCATCATGCTTTGTAATGGATTTAAATGTGTTACTGTATGTGTGCTGACTTTGATGCTAGCTAGTTGCATGGTTTTATTTTTGCACCATGACTAGGGAAGGTTGTTTGTAGATAGATAGTTAGTACTTTATTCCTTCAGGAGAGTTCCCTCAGGAAGATTGTATTGGGTCATATAAGTCAATGCTGCACTTTCTACTCACTATGTCCACAAGATGGCAGCAAATGTGAATTTGAATTGTGAATTATATTTATGTAGCGCTTTTCTCTAGTGACTCAAAGCGCTTTACATAGTGAAACCCAATATCTAAGTTACATTTAAACCAGTGTGGGTGGCACTGGGAGCAGGTGGGTAAAGTGTCTTGCCCAAGGACACAACGGCAGTGACTAGGATGGCGGAAGCGGGAATCGAACCTGCAACCCTCAAGTTGCTGGCACGGCCACTCTACCAACCGAGCTATGGGTTGTATTTAGGAGCCGATCGGTATTTAAGGTGAATTTAAAAGCGATGCTTTGTTGAACTCATGACGGCTCTTTTTGTGATTGTCCCCGCGAGGGATGGATCACATTTGAACCGATACGGTACCAATTTCCAGTATCTTGAAATTGATTATTTTTGTCACTTTTGTGTGTGTTGATAAAAATGTATTGTTTTGACGGATAAAATGTCATTGTTTTCAGAATGGAGCTGATTATATTACCTGCTGTCTTGTTTTATTATCACCTTTTTGGGTCTCATTTCGAAGCAAGACATCAGAAGTCCAAGATGCCAGATAGCAGTAGTGTATAGTAGGGTGTTCGGGTTTAAGTTGCGCCCTAGAAAGTGTTGACACTGTAAGTATTGTGCTTATTAAACACCAGATGTTTGGTTGCAATGTGCATCTTAGCTTTGGTTTTCAGGAACGCATCTGGTGGTGTTAAAATCGCCATGTAAACTCGCTAATGCTAATCATTAGCACCAAAGCTAGCGCATTATCGGACGAGCGGAGCCTTTTTTTGCTTAAAATGGAGCGCTTTTTTGTTGTTGTTTTTTTAAGTCAATTGTTTTGACAATTGCAACGTTACCCAGAGGTTGTTTGGCCGAGTCTGCTCTCAGTGCCGCTGGAGTGACAAAGAGTCAACTGGGACTCCATTGGTGCCAAAAAAAAAAAAAAAAAGATGAAATAACTAAAATGTCCGAATAGGTGGCAGCTTTTTCAAAAGAGTGCAGGAAACGGCGCAAGGTTTTTAAAATTGTTTTTAACTTTTTTAACTGGTGATTTGTTATAAGATCAACATCAAAAAGCACATGATTAAAAAAAATGGCAAAACAAATAATGTATTAATGTTTTACTCTTTTTTTTTTTAGCACACAGACTTAAAAGTGGACACTAGATGGCAGCAAAAGCACTAAGAGCTTGTTGTCCCATTACTGGACTCTTTTAATTCATCATAATAGTCATCATTAATTATAATTACAGTAGGGTTGTACGGTATAAGACTACCGGTATAGTATATGACTTAAAAACGGTACTATACCCTGTTTGAAAAGCACCAGTTCTCGGGCATGACGGTGTGTTGTCACATTATGACATTGCTGGTTTTACTAGCAAAGTAGCATGTTCGGCAGTACGCACACACTGAGTACTTACAAGCAGACGGAAAATTTTGGTGTAAAAAGTCAAGATAAAAGTGAAGTAATAACACAGAGACACCCTCAGGAAGAGCTGCTTTAAGACATGGCTAGCTAGCAAGCGGTGTTTTTGCTACTTCTGAATCACTAATCCTGGTCTCCATGGCGACAAATAAAGTAAGTTTCTTACATGTATTATTATCACTGGAGGACGAGGAATAGCTAAACATGCTTCACTACACACTGTAGCCGTCACAATGCCAACTATCTACACCTGACATCCACTGTAATGATACCAAGTACAAGAGCATATCTAGTCGATACTACTATGATTACATCAATATTTTTTTTGCATCACAAAATATTTTTCCTTTCCTTTTTAAAATTCATATTATGTTTATAAAGTCAGTAATTAAGTCCCTGGACACATGAGGACTCTGAATATGACCAATGTGTGATTCGGTTACTACTTGGTATCGGATCCGTACCCAAATGAGTGGTATCATCCAAAAATAATGTAAAGTGTCAACGACGAGATGAATTAGTGATTACTACATTTGAACAGAAGTGTAGATAGAACATGTTAAAACAGAAAACAGCGCGACACCTACCCTTTATATCAGCATTTCTTCACTATATTATTATTGCTTTATTAGGTATTATAATCACACTTCAACATCTCTAACATGTAGTCTATCATCACACCTCAACATCTCTAACATGTAGTCTATCATCACACCTCAACATCTCTAACATGTAGTCTATCATCACACCTCAACATCTCTAACATGTAGTCTATCATCACATCTCTAACATGTAGTCTATCATCACACCTCAACATCTCTAACATGTAGTCTATCATCACATCTCTAACATGTAGTCTATCATCACACCTCAACATCTCTAACATGTAGTCTATCATCACACCTCAACATCTCTAACATGTAGTCTATCATCACACCTCAACATCTCTAACATGAAGTCTATCATCACACCTCTAACATGTAGT
Source organism: Nerophis ophidion (assembly GCF_033978795.1). NCBI lineage: Eukaryota > Metazoa > Chordata > Actinopteri > Syngnathiformes > Syngnathidae > Nerophis > Nerophis ophidion. The sequence continues at coordinate 9,341,485 of NC_084618.1, read as the reverse complement.
CTATCATCACACCTCAACATCTCTAACATGTAGTCTATCATCACATCTCTAACATGTAGTCTATCATCACACCTCAACATCTCTAACATGTAGTCTATCATCACACCTCAACATCTCTAACATGTAGTCTATCATCACATCCCTAACATGTAGTCTATCATCACACCTCAACATCTCTAACATGTAGTCTATCATCACATCTCTAACATGTAGTCTATCATCACACCTCAACATCTCTAACATGTAGTCTATCATCACACCTCAACATCTCTAACATGTAGTCTATCATCACATCCCTAACATGTAGTCTATCATCACACCTCAACATCTCTAACATGTAGTCTATCATCACACCTCAACATCTCTAACATGTAGTCTATCATCACACCTCAACATCTCTAACATGTAGTCTATCATCACATCTCTAACATGTAGTCTATCATCACACCTCAACATCTCTAACATGTAGTCTATCATCACACTTCAACATCTCTAACATGTAGTCTATCATCACATCTCTAACATGTAGTCCATCATCACACCTCAACATCTCTAACATGTAGTCTATCATCACATCTCTAACATGTAGTCTATCATCACACTTCAACATCTCTAACATGTAGTCTATCATCACACCTCAACATCTCTAACATGTAGTCTATCATCACATCTCTAACATGTAGTCTATCATCACACCTCAACATCTCTAACATGTAGTCTATCATCACACCTCAACATCTCTAACATGTAGTCTATCATCACACCTCAACATCTCTAACATGTAGTCTATCATCACACCTCAACATCTCTAACATGTAGTCTATCATCACATCTCTAACATGTAGTCTATCATCACACCTCAACATCTCTAACATGTAGTCTATCATCACATCTCTAACATGTAGTCTATCATCACACCTCAACATCTCTAACATGTAGTCTATCATCACACCTCAACATCTCTAACATGTAGTCTATCATCACATCCCTAACATGTAGTCTATCATCACACCTCAACATCTCTAACATGTAGTCTATCATCACACCTCAACATCTCTAACATGTAGTCTATCATCACACCTCAACATCTCTAACATGTAGTCTATCATCACATCTCTAACATGTAGTCTATCATCACACCTCAACATCTCTAACATGTAGTCTATCATCACACTTCAACATCTCTAACATGTAGTCTATCATCACATCTCTAACATGTAGTCCATCATCACACCTCAACATCTCTAACATGTAGTCTATCATCACATCTCTAACATGTAGTCTATCATCACACTTCAACATCTCTAACATGTAGTCTATCATCACACCTCAACATCTCTAACATGTAGTCTATCATCACATCTCTAACATGTAGTCTATCATCACACCTCAACATCTCTAACATGTAGTCTATCATCACACCTCAACATCTCTAACATGTAGTCTATCATCACACCTCAACATCTCTAACATGTAGTCTATCATCACACCTCAACATCTCTAACATGTAGTCTATCATCACATCTCTAACATGTAGTCTATCATCACACCTCAACATCTCTAACATGTAGTCTATCATCACACTTCAAAATCTCTAACATGTAGTCTATCATCACACCTCAACATCTCTAACATGTAGTCTATCATCACACCTCAACATCTCTAACATGTAGTCTATCATCACACCTCAACATCTCTAACATGTAGTCTATCATCACACCTCAACATCTCTAACATGTAGTCTATCATCACATCTCTAACATGTAGTCTATCATCACACCTCAACATCTCTAACATGTAGTCTATCATCACATCTCTAACATGTAGTCTATCATCACACTTCAACATCTCTAACATGTAGTCTATCATCACACCTCAACATCTCTAACATGTAGTCTATCATCACACCTCAACATCTCTAACATGTAGTTTATCATCACACCTCAACATCTCTAACATGTAGTCTATCATCACACCTCAACATCTCTAACATGTAGTCTATCATCACACCTCAACATCTCTAACATGTAGTCTATCATCACATCTCTAACATGTAGTCTATCATCACACCTCAACATCTCTAATATGTAGTCTATCATCACATCTCTAACATGTAGTCCATCATCACACCTCAACATCTCTAACATGTAGTCTATCATCACACCTCAACATCTCTAACATGTAGTCTATCATCACATCTCTAACATGTAGTCTATCATCACACCTCAACATCTCTAATATGTAGTCTATCATCACATCTCTAACATGTAGTCCATCATCACACCTCAACATCTCTAACATGTAGTCTATCATCACACCTCAACATCTCTAACATGTAGTCTATCATCACATCTCTAACATGTAGTCCATCATCACACCTCAACATCTCTAACATGTAGTCTATCATCACACCTCAACATCTCTAACATGTAAACATCTTCCTGTGTGCCAAGTAATGATGTCACCAAACTACGTGCGTCAGACAGTCAATGTCGGGCTGTGCGTCACGCCTAAATGCTTCCCCTTTTGGCCGGTCCTCCTCCAGACTCTCCCTCACTTGCAAACACATAAATCTTCTTTTAGCAGCTTTTTTTATTGTGCCTTCAGTCCACACCTGGCCCAGGTGCGCCTCACCAAGACTGCAGAAGTAAGTAACAGACAAAAGGTTGGTTTTGTCCAAAAGCCCAAAAAGTGTTTTTGTGCTGACTCTGTCCTCCAACTGCATGATTTCAAACACATGAACACTTTATAACGGGACTGAACAACTCCACAACGAGACTCTTGCCAGCTGCTCCGCCAGAGAATAAGAAGACGCAGCAGGAGTTGGAAAAGGAGTCGTCGCTTTAGTTAGTATCCAAACCCCTTTTGGATTGTCTTTTTTTTTTTTTTTGTCTTAGATGGTTTAACCCCCAAATTCCCTACACCAAATTTGTGCGATACAGATGATGTAAATGATATCAATTTGGCCGTGTCCTGAAAATATGACCTCACTGGCGAGCTGGCGGCTAAAGGTCGGTCCACAGTGCAGCTCACAAATCCCTAATACTCGCTTCCAGGGTGGCCAAGTACCATTAACACTGGAGGAGTATTGCATCTGTTCATTGTTGAATTCAAATTAAATTATATAAATGACATTATTATGAATTATTTGAGACACTGGCGATTTAGGGCTATAAAAGTAAACTTTGATTGATTGATATTAAATTATATAAAGTCCATCCTTCCACTTTCTTCCACTTATCCAAGGTCGGGTCGCGGGGGCAGCAGCCTAAGCAGAGAAGCCCATTATGTAATAGACTATATATTCATCCATCCATTTTCTACCGCTTATTCCCTTTTGGGGTCGCGGGGGGGCGCTGGTGCCTATTTCAGCTACAGTCAGGCGGAAGGCGGGGTACACCCTGGACAAGTCGCCACCTCATCGCAGGGCCAACACAGATTCAACTGAAATATATTATTATAATATTAAATTCCATCCATCCATCCATTTCTACCGCTTATTCCCTTTTGGGGTAGCAGGCGCCTATCTCAGCTACAATCGGGCGGAAGGCGGAGTACACCCTGGACAAGTCGCCACCTCATCGCAGGGCCAACACAGACTCAACTGAAATATATTATTATAATATTAAATTCCATCCATCCATCCATTTCTACCGCTTATTCCCTTTTGGGGTCGCGGGTGGCGCTGGCGCCTATCTCAGCTACAATCGGGCGGAAGGCGGGGTACACCCTGGACAAGTCGCCACCTCATCGCAGGGCCAACACAGATTCAACTGAAATATATTATTATAATATTAAATTCCATCCATCCATCCATTTTCTACCGCTTATTCCCTTTTGGGATCGCGGGGGGCGCTGGCGCCTATCTCAGCTACAGTCGGGCGGAAGGCGGGGTACACCCTGGACAAGTCGCCATCTCATCGCAGGGCCAACACAGATTCAACTGAAATATATTATTATAATATTAAATTCCATCCATCCATCCATTTCTACCGCTTATTCCCTCTTGGGGTCGCAGGCGCCTATCTCAGCTACAGTCGGGCGGAAGGCGGGGTACACCCTGGACAAGTCACCACCTCATCACAGGGCCAACACAGATAGACGGACAACATTCACACTCACATTCACACACCACAGTGATAAGATCGATCTTTTTTACGATCACAATTTCATGTATTTTTGTCGATTTTGGTATTGTTTTCAAACTGAGGAAATAAAAGCTAATAGTAATTTTTGTTGACCTTTTTTTTTTTTTTTTGCACTGTTGATTTGATTAATTATGTTTTGTTTGAAATAAAAGTGAATCATTACATTTTTGGAGTTGACACCATTTCATTTCCAAAGAGTCGGTATCAGTCAGTATCAGCGTGGCTGTGACGATACGGCCCCGTGCTGACCAAGTAGAAGTGAGGTGTCGGCCATGTTTGATCTGATGTGAGCCCGTTTAAGCTCTTTAATGGCTGCTAATGAGCTTACAGTCCTTGGTACACTGACCCCCCCACCCCCCCTACATGGAAATGTCCACACAGGGATGTGGGCGGTGTAAACACCACCTCATGTTGTGTTGCTGTAAACACCACCGCTTGTTGATGCAGCAGCAGGCCTCACCCTCAGCTTGTGTCACACCACCACATGTGGCCCGGCACCTTTTTGGAAATATTCCACATGGTGTCATGCGGACCAAAGGGGAAGTGAACCATCCAGACTGTTATCGACGCAAAGTGTAAAAGCCAGCATGTGTGATGGTATGGGGGTGCATTAGTGCCCAAGGCATGGGTAACTTACACATCTGTGAAGGCACCATTAATGCTGAAAGGTACATACAGCTTTTGGAACAACATATACTGCCATCTTTTTCATGGACGCCCCTGCTTATTTCAGCAAGACAATGCCAAGCTACAATCAGCACGAGTTACAACAGCGTGGCTTTGTAAAAAAAGAGTGCGGGTACTTTCCTGGCCCGCCTGCAGTCCAGACCTGTCTCCCATGGAAAATGTGTGGTGCATTATGAAGCTTAAAATACGACAGTGGAGACCCCGGACTGTTGAAGGACTGAAGGTCTACATAAAACAAGAATGGGAAAGAATTCCACTTTCAAAGCTTCAACAATTAGTTTCCTCAGTTCCCAAACGTTTATTGAGTGTTGTTAAAAGAAAAGGTGATGTAACACAGTGGTGAACATGCCCTTTCCCAACTACTTTGGCACGTGTTGCAGCCATGAAATTCTAAGTTAATTATTATTTGCAATAAAAAATAAAGTTTATGAGTTTGAACATCAAATATGTTGTCTTTGTAGCATATTCAACTGAATATGGCTTGAAAAGGATTTGCAAATCATTGTATTCTGTTTATATTTACATCAAACACCATTTCCCAACTCATATGGAAACGGGAGTTGTAAAACTATAATAGTTAATAACATAAAACTATAAAAGCTAATAACACTAAACTATAATAGTTAAAAACATAAAACTATAATAGTTAACATAAAACTATAAAAGCTAATAACACTAAACTATAATAGTTAATAACATAAAACTATAATAGTTAATAACACAAAACTATAATAGTTAACATAAAACTATAAAAGTTAACATACAAACTATAGTTGTAAAAAGCTATAGTAGTTGATAACATGAAACTATAATAGTTATTAACATAAAACTATAGTAGTTAATAACGAAAAACTATAATACTTAATAACACAAAACTATATTAGTTAACATAAACCTATAATCGTTAATAATATAAAACTATTTGTTAATAACATACACATTATAATAGTTATTCACATAAAACTATAATAGTTATTAACATAAAACTATAATAGTTTAAAAAACTACAATAGTTAGTAACAAAAAAGTTTATCAGTTGATAACATAAACCTATATTCGTTAATAATATAAAACTATTAGTTAATAACATACAAACTATAGTAGTTATTAACATAAAACTATAAAAGTTACCATATAAAATATAGTTGTAAAAAACTAATAGTTAATAACATGAAACTAAAATAGTTAATAACATGAACTATAGTAGTTAATAACAAAAAACTATAACACTTAATAACACAAAACTATATTAGTTAACACAAACCTATAATCGTTAATAATATAAAACTATTAGTTAATAACATCCATTCCATCCATTTTCTACCGCTTATTCCCTTTTTGGGGTTGCGGGGGGCGCTGGCGCCTATCTCAGCTACAATCGTGCGGAAGGCGGTGTACACCCTGGACAAGTCGCCACCTCAACATACAAATTATTATTGTTATTCACTTAAAACTATAATAGTTAATAACCTGCAAAATATAATAGTTAATAACGTAAAACTATAATAGTTTAAAAAACTACAATAGTTAGTAACAAAAAAGTTTATCAGTTGATAACATAAACCTATAATCGTTAATAATATAAAACTATTAGTTAATAACATACAAACTATAGTAGTTATTAACATAAAACTATAAAAGTTACCATATAAAATAGTTGTAAAAAACTGTAATAGTTAATAACATGAAACTAAAATAGTTAATAACATAAACTATAGTAGTTAATAACAAAAAACTATAACACTTGATAACACAAAACTATATTAGTTAACATAAACCTATAATCGTTAATAATATAAAACTATTAGTTAATAACATCCATCCATCCATTTTCTACCGCTTATTCCCTTTTTGGGGTTGGGGGGGGCGCTGGCGCCTATCTCAGCTACAATCGGGCGGAAGGCGGTGTACACCCTGGACAAGTCGCCACCTCAACATACAAATTATTATTGTTATTCACTTAAAACTATAATAGTTAATAACCTGCAAAATATAATAGTTAATGACGTAAAACTATAATAGTTTAAAAAACTACAATAGTTAGTAACAAAAAAGTGTATCAGTTGATAACATAAACCTATAATTGTTAATAATATAAAACTATTAGTTAATAACATACAAACTATAGTAGTTATTAACATAAAACTATAAAAGTTAACATATAAACTATAGTTGTGAAAAACTACAATAGTTAATAACATGAAACTAAAATAGTTAATAACATAAAACTATAGTAGTTGATAACAAAAAACTATAACACTTAATAACACAAAACTATATTAGTTAACATAAACCTATAATCATTAATAATATAAAACTATTAGTTAATAATATACAAACTATAATAGTTATTATATAAAACTATAGTAGTTAATAACCTGCAAAATATAATAGTTAACATTAAACTATGACAGTTAATAACATCATTAATAAGACAATAATAGTTCAAAGGAATGAGAGCGGATGACGTCACAAGTGAGCGCGTCCATCCCCAATCAGCAGACAGGTGTTGTCAAGAAGAAGAAGAAGAGTCACGTGTTCCTACCTGCAGCTCACACCAGGCCACCTCCACGGTGGTCTCGGTGTCCAGACCCTTGTAGACGTTCTTGAAGGACCCCCTCCCGATCTCGATGTCGAACTTGAGGTACCTCCCGTCGGGCGACGTGGCCACGGCCTTGGTCTCCGCGTCCTCCTTCTCCTCCTCCCAGCGGGGGTCCGGGGCCGGCGCGGGAGAGGACCCTCCTTTCCCGCGCAGCACCTCGGTGTCAGAGTCCGAGCTGGACCTCGGTGGGGGGTCCCACTTCCCGGGGGTCGTCTCCCCCTCCTCCTCCTCCTCGGCCCGGGACTCCTGCAGACCGAGGATGTTCTCCGCGGACCAGGACAAATCCTTGGACAGGACGCCCACGTCCATGCTGATCTTCTGCAGGCCGTAGGAGTTCCTGCGTGCGCCCTGCAGGCCCCGCGGGAAGCCGCGTCCAGGGCTCTCCACCTGTGCGTGGGACATGTCGCTCCTGCTCTACACGCGCACGCGCACCATCGTCCAAAACTACAGAAAAGTGGACTCGCGCCTACTTGGGCTGCGCGTCAGAAGTTAACGCATCGTGGCGCAGGAAATGGTCGCGAGTTTGGTTCCCCCCAGCATGTGCGTGGGAGGGAGACGCGCAGGAGATGTGGACGAGTGGGCGGAGTCACGGCCATGTCAGGCGCTGGCTCCGCCCACTCGCCACGCCCCCTGTTCATAGCGGGGATCAGAAGGTGGAGGCGTCACCTTCAGGCAAGACGCTCGCTTTTTATCTTCTTGGGACAAGCGGTAAAAAATGGATGGATTGAAGAACATTCAACAAGAGTGAAGGAGCAACACTTTCATAAACATTGACCCCATTACAAACACCTTGATGGTAAGTCCGATTTTCAGATAAAAAGTCATAATTACGAGTTGAAAAAAAGGAAATTATCAATCAATCAATCAATCAATGTTTATTTATATAGCCCTAAATCACTAGTGTCTCAAAGGGCTGCACAAACCTCGGTAGGGCCCACATAAAGGCGAAGAAAAACTCACCCTAGTGGGACGTCGACCATGATGACTATGAGAAACCTTGGAGAGGACCGCAAGCAATGGATGTCGAGGGGATCTAACATCCCATCCATCCATTTCCTACCGCTTATTCCCTTTTTTGGGGTTGCGGGGGGCACTGGCGCCTATCTCAGCTACAACCGGGCGGAAGGCGGGGTACACCCTGGACAAGTCGCCACCTCATCGCAGGGCCAACACAGATAGACATGATATTGTGAAAGTCCAATCCATAGTGGATCTAACGGAACCCTGAGAATCAAGTCCAAAGTGGATATAGTAGCGAGAGTCCCGTCCAAAGTGGAGCCATATAACATTAAAAGACACAATTATACAGACAAAAAAAAATCTAAATTATGCGATAAAAAAGTCATAATTATGAGATAAATCCAAGTTGTGAGGTAAGAAAGTCCATCCATCCATTTTTCTACCGCTTATTCCCTTTGAGGTCACAGGGTGTGCCGGAGCCTATCTCAGCTGCATTCGGGCGGGAGGCATTTTACACCCTGGACAAGTCACCACCTCATCACAGATAGACAACATTCACACATGAGGGACCATTTAGGGTTGCCGATCAACTTATCCCCAGGTGCATGTCTTTGGAGGTGGGAGGGGCCTATCCCCAGGTGCATGTCTTTGGAGGTGGGAGGGGCCTATCCCCAGGTGCATGTCTTTGGAGGTGGGAGGGGCCTATCCCCGGGTGCATGTCTTTGGAGGTGGGAGGGGCCTATCCCCAGGTGCATGTCTTTGGAGGTGGGAGGGGCCTATCCCCAGGTGCATGTCTTTGGAGGTGGGAGGGGCCTATCCCCAGGTGCATGTCTTTGGAGGTGGGAGGGGCCTATCCTCAGGTGAATGTCTTTGGAAGTGGGAGGGGCCTATCCCCAGGTGCATGTCTTTGGAGGTGGGAGGGGCCTAGCCCCGGGTGCATGTCTTTGGATGTGGGAGGGGCCTATCCCCGGGTGCAATACTTTGGAGGTGGGAGGGGCCTATCCCCGGGGTGCATGTCTTTGGATGTGGGAGGGGCCTATCCCCAGGTGCATGTCTTTGGAGGTGGGAGGGGCCTATCCCCGGGGTGCATGTCTTTGGAGGTGGGAGGGGCCTATCCCCAGGTGCATGTCTTTGGAGGTGGGAGGGGCCTATCCCCAGGTGCATGTCTTTGGAGGAAGCCGGACTACCCGGAGGGAACCCACGCAGTCATGGGGAGAACATGCAAACTCCACACAGAAAGATCCCAGGATCGAACCCAGGACCTTCGTATTGTGAGGCAGACGCACAAACCACTCTACCACCGTGCTGTCCGGTAAGAAAGTCATAAATATGAAATAAAGTCCTAATTATGAGATAAAAAGTCAAAATCATGGAATAAAGAAGTCGAAAATATAAGATTTAACAATATCGAAATCATGAGATTATAACTTTTCATCTCAATATTTTTTGCTCATAACTTTAGTTCTGAGATATAGTATATAACAGTGTTTTTCAACCACTGTGCCGTGGGAGATGATCAAATTTCACCTTAAAAATATTTTTTGCAAAGCAGTAATAATAGTCTGCAAATGATGTGTTGTTGTTGAGTGTCAGTGCCGTCTAGAGCTGGGCAGAGTAACCCTGTAATACTCTTCCATATCAGCAGGTAAAAGCAGGTAGCTAATTGCTTTGTAGATGTGGGAAACAGCGGGAGGCAGCGTGCAGGTAAAAAAAAGGTGTCAAATGCTTAAACCAAAAATAAACAAAAGGTGAGTGCCCCAAAGAAAAGGCATTGAAGCTTAGGGAAGGCTATGCAGAACCAAACTAAAACTGAACTGGCTACAAAGGAAACAAAAACAGAATGCTGGACGACAGCAAATACTTACTGTGGAGCAAAGACGGCGTCCACAAAGTACATCCAAACATGACATGACAATCAACAATGTCCCCACAAAGAAGGATAAAAACAACTGAAATATTCCTCATTGCTAAAATAAAGTAGATGTGGGAAATATCGCTCAAAGGAAGACATGAGAGTGCTAAGGGAAAATACGAAAAAAAAGAGAAAAAGCCACCAAAATAGGAGCGCAAGACCAGTACTAAAACACGACACACAGGAAAACAGCAAAAAGTGAACATAAGTCAGGGTGTGATGTGACAGGTGGTGACAGTACACCTACTTTGAGACAAGAGCTATAGTCATGCATGCTTGTTATGCTTTAAAGTCATGTCCGACCACTTTTTACTGTCAACTGAGTTTGGTTTTTTAATGATGTCTGCTGGTGGTGTGCCGCCGCATTTTTTCAACGCAAAAATTGTGGCGTGGCTGAAAATTTTTTGAAAAATACTGATTTATAGCATACAGTTAATACCATGAATTGATGAAGGTGGACCCCAACTTAAACAAGTTGAAAAACTTATTGGGGTGTTACCATTTAGTGGTCAATTGTACAGAATATGTACTGTACTGTGCTATCTACTAATACAATATGTACTGTACTGTGCACATCTACTAATAAAATATGTACTGTACTGTGCAATCTAATAATACAATATGTACTGTACTGTGCAATCTACTCATAAAACTATCAATCAATGAATCAATCAATTTACAATTTCAATGTTATAATTGTGACTTTTTTAAAAACAGGATTTCGTCATTTTATATCCATCCATTTCCTACAGCTCGACCCTGATCCGGCCGGAAGGCGGTATACACCCTGGACATGTCGCCACCTCATGGCAGGGCCAATTATGAATGTTTATTTGGACATATTTGGACTTTTTTAATCCCATTTATTGACTTATTAATCTCATGATTTCGATGTTGTATCCCATACATATAACTTTTTATCTAGTAATTTCAATTATAGCTATATCTCATAATTTTGACTTTCCCTTTTTATAAATTAAACTCTTTTTTAATCTCATAATTATGCCTTACCATTGAGTAATTTGTTTTCCTATTTTGTGGCGGAAACGCAAAGCCTGAGAGAGAGAGAGAAAAAAAAAGTCTAAATTCTGAGATAAAAAGTCAGCATAAACAGACAACCTAATTCTTTTTTTAAATATTCCAACATCCAAAGTTTCTATTTAAAGATGAGACTGCGGGTACTTTCCAGTAGGTTAAAAAAAAAGGTATGTTTCCTGCTTTTAAAAAAATAGATGATAATGATCAATATTTTATAAACGCAAAATAAATCAACACGTTTTTACTACTTGCCAATCCGCGGTTTGGTCTCTTAATAACAACTTCCGGTTCCGGAATGCGAACAAACATCATTTTTGGTCACTTTCCGCTGAATTTTCTTTTAAAGTTTGTTATATATAAAACAAATACTAAGCCTTTTTTTCGGGGGGGGGGGGGGGGGGGGGGGGATAGTCATTGATCCTGAAAAATAACACTTGTTTTCCCTAAATAGCAACTTCCGGTTCACGAACGTGAACACACATCGTTTTTGGTCACTTTCCGCTGATAATTCTTTTAAAGTTTGTTATATATAAAATAAATACTAGGCATTTTTTGGGGGGGTGTAGTCATTGATGCTAAAAAATTAACACTTGTTTTCCCTAAATAGCAATTTCCGGTTCACGAATGTAAACAAACATCGTTTTTGGTCACTTTCCGCTGATAATTATTTTAAAGTTTGTTATATATAAAATAAATATTAAGCCTTTTTGAACAGGTGTGGTCATTGTTCCTGAAAAATAACACTTGCTTTCCCTAAATAGCAACTTCCGGTTCAGGAATGTGAATAAACATCGTTTTTAGCCAAGTTTTTTTGTTTTATTAATGCGGACTTCATTTAAAATATATATATATATATAATTGTTGCTGTTCCACACTGTAAAAGAAGATTGCTTCATTTTTCGACGTTATTTTCTGTATTTCCAAATAAAATTTGAATAAGCCAAACGTTTTTTTTTTCTATTGTCATTCCGGAAACGAACATTCAGTGACCAAAACGTACACTTAGCCACTTCTATTTCCTACATTTGGAGGCTCGCTCACTTTCTACCACAGAAACAAGATGAAGGTGGACCCCGACTTAAACAAGTTGAAAAACTTATTGGGGTGTTACCATTTAGTGGTTAATTGTATGGAATATGTACTGTACTGTGCAATCTAATAATACAAGTCTCAATCAATCAAAAAATACCAAAAACCTTTATCAGAAGCCCACACACCTTATCAGCGTCAGACAGACGCCGCCTCTCCCAGAGACCATCTTCCACTGTGACGTCATCACAACGGCCACGAGCCACATCATTAGGTACACCTGTAATACAATCGACGTTAACTATGACCACTAATACACCAGATATGTTTATCTTAATACTATGAAGTCCCAGATAACAGGAAGAGCTTCAAAGTGTACTCCACATATGTTCTAGTTTGCATCACATACCTCATGTTTGGGCCCTAAGAGTGCAGGAAACATTCTCATGTTTGGGCCCTAAAAGTGCAGGAAACATCCTCATGTTTGGGCCCTAAGAGTGCAGGAAACATCCTCATGTTTGGGCCCTAAGACTGCAGGAAACATCCTCATGTTTGAGCCTCCTGAGAGTGCAGGAAACATTCTCATGTTTGGGGCCTAAGAGTGCAGGAAACATTCTCATGTTTGGGCCCTAAAAGTGCAGGAAACATCCTCATGTTTGGGCCCTAAGAGTGCAGGAAACATTCTCATGTTTGGGCCCTAAGAGTGCAGGAAACATTCTCATGTTTGGGCCCTAAAAGTGCAGGAAACATTCTCATGTTTGGGCCCAAGAGTTTAGGAAACATCCTCATGTTTGGGCCCTAAGAGTGCAGGAAACATTCTCATGTTTGGGCCCTAAAAGTGCAGGAAACATTCTCATGTTTGGGCCCAAGAGTGCAGGAAACATTCTCATGTTTGGGCCCTAAGAGTGCAGGAAACATTCTCATGTTTGGGCCCTAAAAGTGCAGGAAACATCCTCATGTTTGGGCCCTAAGAGTGCAGGAAACATCCTCATGTTTGGGCCCTAAGACTGCAGGAAACATCCTCATGTTTGAGCCTCCTGAGAGTGCAGGAAACATTCTCATGTTTGGGGCCTAAGAGTGCAGGAAACATTCTCATGTTTGGGCCCTAAAAGTGCAGGAAACATCCTCATGTTTGGGCCCTAAGAGTGCAGGAAACATTCTCATGTTTGGGCCCTAAAAGTGCAGGAAACATTCTCATGTTTGGGCCCTAAGAGTGCAGGAAACATTCTCATGTTTGGGCCCTAAGAGTGCAGGAAACATTCTCATGTTTGGGCCCTAAAAGTGCAGGAAACATCCTCATGTTTGGGCCCTAAGAGTGCAGGAAACATCCTCATGTTTGGGCCCTAAGACTGCAGGAAACATCCTCATGTTTGAGCCTCCTGAGAGTGCAGGAAACATTCTCATGTTTGGGGCCTAAGAGTGCAGGAAACATTCTCATGTTTGGGCCCTAAAAGTGCAGGAAACATCCTCATGTTTGGGCCCTAAGAGTGCAGGAAACATTCTCATGTTTGGGCCCTAAGAGTGCAGGAAACATTCTCATGTTTGGGCCCAAGAGTGCAGGAAACATTCTCATGTTTGGGCCCAAGAGTTTAGGAAACATCCTCATGTTTGGGCCCTAAGAGTGCAGGAAACATTCTCATGTTTGGGCCCTAAAAGTGCAGGAAACATTCTCATGTTTGGGCCCAAGAGTGCAGGAAACATTCTCATGTTTGGGCCCTAAGAGTGCAGGAAACATCCTCATGTTTGGGCCCAAAGAGTGCAGGAAACATCCTCATGTTTGGGCCCTAAGACTGCAGGAAACATCCTCATGTTTGAGCCTCCTGAGAGTGCAGGAAACATTCTCATGTTTGGGCCCTAAGAGCGCAGGAAACATTCTCATGTTTGGGCCCTAAAAGTGCAGGAAACATTCCCATGTTTGGGCCCAAGAGTGCAGGAAACATTCTCATGTTTGGGCCCTAAGAGTGCAGGAAACATTCTCATGTTTGGGCCCTAAAAGTGCAGGAAACATTCTCATGTTTGGGCCCAAGAGTGCAGGAAACATTCTCATGTTTGGGCCCTAAGAGTGCAGGAAACATCCTCATGTTTGGGCCCAAGAGTGCAGGAAACATTCTCATGTTTGGGCCCTAAGAGTGCAGGAAACATCCTCATGTTTGGGCCCTAAGAGTGCAGGAAACATTCTCATGTTTGGGCCCTAAGAGTGCAGGAAACATTCTCATGTTTGGGCCCTAAGAGTGCAGGAAACATTCTCATGTTTGGGCCCTAAGAGTGCAGGAAACATCCTCATGTTTGGGCCCTAAGAGTGCAGGAAACATCATCATGTTTGGGCCCTAAGAGTGCAGGAAACATTCTCATGTTTGGGCCCTTAGAGTGCAGGAAACATTCTCATGTTTGGGCCCTAAGAGTGCAGGAAACATTCTCATGTTTGGGCCCTAAGAGTGCAGGAAACATCCTCATGTTTGAGCCTCCTGAGAGTGCAGGAAACATCCTCATGTTTGGGCCCTAAGAGTGCAGGAAACATCATCATGTTTGGGCCCTAAGAGTGCAGGAAACATTGTCATGTTTGGGCCCTTATGCAGGAAACATCCTCATGTTTGGCCCCTAAGAGTGCAGGAAACATCCTCATGTTTGAGCCTCCTGAGAGTGCAGGAAACATTCTCATGTTTGGGCCTCCTGAGAGTGCAGGAAACATCCTCATGTTTGGGCCCTAAGAGTGCAGGAAACATCCTCATGTTTGGGCCCTAAGAGTGCAGGAAACATCCTCATGTTTGGGCCCTAAGAGTGCAGGAAACATTCTCATGTTTGGGCCCTAAGAGTGCAGGAAACATTCTCATGTTTGGGCCCTAAGAGTGCAGGAAACATCCTCATGTTTGGGCCCTAAGAGTGCAGGAAACATCCTCATGTTTGGGCCCTAAGAGTGCAGGAAACATCATCATGTTTGGGCCCTAAGAGTGCAGGAAACATTCTCATGTTTGGGCCCTTAGAGTGCAGGAAACATTCTCATGTTTGGGCCCTAAGAGTGCAGGAAACATTCTCATGTTTGGGCCCTAAGAGTGCAGGAAACATCCTCATGTTTGAGCCTCCTGAGAGTGCAGGAAACATCCTCATGTTTGGGCCCTAAGAGTGCAGGAAACATCCTCATGTTTAAGCCTCCTGAGAGTGCAGGAAACATCCTCATGTTTGGGCCCTAAGAGTGCAGGAAACATTCTCATGTTTGGGCCCTAAGAGTGCAGGAAACATTCTCATGTTTGGGCCCTAAGAGTGCAGGAAACATCCTCATGTTTGGGCCCTAAGAGTGCAGGAAACATCATCATGTTTGGGCCCTAAGAGTGCAGGAAACATCATCATGTTTGGGCCCTAAGAGTGCAGGAAACATTCTCATGTTTGGGCCCTTAGAGTGCAGGAAACATTCTCATGTTTGGGCCCTAAGAGTGCAGGAAACATTCTCATGTTTGGGCCCTAAGAGTGCAGGAAACATCCTCATGTTTGAGCCTCCTGAGAGTGCAGGAAACATCCTCATGTTTGGGCCCTAAGAGTGCAGGAAACATCATCATGTTTGGGCCCTAAGAGTGCAGGAAACATTCTCATGTTTGGGCCCTTAGAGTGCAGGAAACATCCTCATGTTTGGCCCCTAAGAGTGCAGGAAACATCCTCATGTTTGAGCCTCCTGAGAGTGCAGGAAACATCCTCATGTTTGAGCCTCCTGAGAGTGCAGGAAACATCCTCATGTTTGAGCCTCCTGAGAGTGCAGGAAACATCCTCATGTTTGAGCCTCCTGAGAGTGCAGGAAACATCCTCATGTTTGAGCCTCCTGAGAGTGCAGGAAACATTCTCCACACATGCAGCGTGACAAAGTCCAATTTATCAAAGTTGTTTTTTTTATTTCCATACATGATATGAGGGCTGGGGAAAGTCACCTGTGGACAAAAGTGTCACAGTAGTGATTGCACAATAAAAGCTCCACTATTATTTGTATAATTATTAACGATAATAATAAACTTGGGACGCAGTTCAAGCCTCAGTGTGTTTCTGCCCCCTGGTGGCCAGCGCTGGGACTTCTCTGCCCTGCTGGACACAATCGTGAAAAAGAATAGTTACAGCTGACATGATACTAAAATATGGCTCCTTTCTTTAAAAAAAAAAGGCTTGGACCCAGCAGCAGGCGACGACCACAACAGCGGCGTGACAACTTTTCCATCTCTCCTTTCGAGGTTCAGAAGAATTTCACCCCTTTTCCGTCGTCCATGCTGATGATCTCGGCTTTGCCGTCCGTCTGCAGGGCCTGCAGCGAGCGCAGCAGCATCCACTCCTCCAGGCCGTGGAACTCTGCAACGAGGACGCCAGCGTGAAAACAAACCGCCGGGAGGGCGGGGCGGGCGGGAATGGACGCACCTTCGCCCTCGGTGTCCTCGCCGTTGGCCAGCTCGTAAAGTGTGAACACGGAGTTGATCATCCCGTTTTTGGACACCTGTGATGACACAACAGTGGAGTTTTATGTGTTCTCATCTTCAATAGTAATTATAATAAGTGGGATTGAATGGATTACTACGGAGTGCCCAAACTTTTCCCACTGAGGGCCACAAACTGACACATCCATTTCGGTAGTTTTCCCCTTCAAAAACCAGCACAATATACAGTACAGATCTTTTTAGAAAGAACCAGAAAATGCAGTATTATGTGGATGTTGAAGAGTCAAAGCAGAACTGTCATGCTAAGTGAAGTGAAGTGAATTATATTTATATAGCGCTTTTCTCTAGTGACTCAAAGCGCTTTACATAGTGAAACCCAATATCTAAGTTACATTTAAACCAGTGTGGGTGGCACTGGGAGCATGTGGGTAAAGTGTCTTGCCCAAGGACACAACGGCAGTGACTAGAATGGCGGAAGCGGGAATCGAACCTGCAACCCTCAAGTTGCTGGCACGGCCACCCTACCAACCGAGCTATGCCGCCCCATGCTAACAGTTAGCATTTTCTTGTATACATTTAGATTTAACTGTCGTTTATGTACATCCTTTTAACATGCCTTACTTTTTTATTTTTTTTATTTTTTATTTTATTGTTCTTCGGTCAATGGTCAACAAAGCAAACAAACAGTTGTACATTCATTAATTGAAAATAAAAAGTTGTACATTCATAGATTGAAAATAAAAAGTTGTACATTCATAGATTGAAAATAAAAAAATGTTACAGACCGAAAGGGTTTAGGCTGAAGTTAAACACTTATTGCGCCTAACTCTATAAACAATTTCAAGTACAAAATAAACTTCCGAAAATTATAAAATGTCCTTTGCACATCTTATTATAAATACACATTATAAACAACATTGTAAACAACATGAACGTAGTTCAATTTTATACACAGGCATGTGAAATATCCCTGTGTACATATAGACCTTTGCACTAATTATATATACAATATATACAAACAATTGTACTTCTATTATTATTTATATCTCATGTTTAATTTTTAATTAACATTAATCATAGTATTAACTACAATGTTAATTCAAGAGTGATATATTTTTTCAAGACATTGTTCTTAAAGTGTTTTATAAAAATGTGTGAATGGAACTGGAACATTTGAAGGAATCATCCAAGCTGTTCCACAGTTGAACTCCTCTAACAGAAACACATCTACTTTTTAAGCTTGTTCTTATTTTTGCTTTCTGAAAGAAAGCTGAACCTCTGAGGTCATAGGGATTCTCTCTGCGTTTAAATCTCACTTGTAAACACCCAGGCAGCATGTGGTTATGAGCTTTGAAAGCCACAATAGTAGTATTGAGGTCAACAAAATCGTGCAGTTTTAATGTTTTTAATTGAATGAACAGAGCATTGGTATGGTCATGATGATTCGCATAAGTTACAATTCTAATCGCTTTCTTTTGAAGTAAAAATATAGAGTTGATGTTTGATTTGTAATTGTTTCCCCAGATTTCAACACAATAATTAAGATATGGGAGTATGAAAGAATTATATAACATGATAAGAGCCTTTTGATTCACAGAGTTTTTAATTTTATGTAACATAGCAATATTTTTTTCCATCTTTGTCTTAAGTATATTTATGTACAGTTTCCAATGTAATTTATCATCTATATCGATTCCCCAAAATTTTATTGAATACACCCTTTCTATCTCCATAGAGATACTTAAAATAATTAAAAAAGTTAAAAGAAAAAAGTGGTTAAAAAAAATAAACTATGGATAATTTTTCTTAACTGAAATGAGATGTTCTTATTTAAACGGGGATAGCAGGTCCATTCTATGTGTCATACTTCACCATTTCGTGATATTGCCATATTTTTGCTGAAAGGATTTAGTAGAGAACATCCACGATAAAGTTAGCAACTTTTACGCACGCACACACGCACGCACACACACACACACACACACACACACACACACACACACACACACACACACACACACACACACACACACACACACACACACACACACGCGCACACACGCACGCACACGCACACGCACACACACGCACACACACACGGGCCCAAACACTCCCCGACCATACACCTCTCTCCCATCACTCTCTTTCCTCCTTGTACTTCTTCAGTACTTCTTTTTTAAACAGTGTTTTAAATTGAATCATGCTAGAACACGTTTTTAACTCGTCCCCTAAGTTGTTCCACAGACTGACTCCACGCACTGAAATGCACATTGATTTTAAAGTGGTTCTAAATTGAGGCAAATATAATTTGTTGTTTCCTCTTAAACTGTAACTATGGTGATCATCTCTGTCATGGAATAGGTTCTGTATATTGGATGGTAGAGAGTTTTGGGATGCCCTAAACATCATTTGAGCAGTTTTAAAATTGATCACATGGTTCAGTTTAAGTTGCTTTGAGTTCATAAATAGTGGATTTGAATGATGTCTGTAGTGAACATTGGACACAATCCTGATGGCCTTTTTCTGCAGAGTGACTAAAGGTTGTAGATGTGATTTATAACAATTTCCCCAGACTTCAACACAATAGTTTAAATATGACATGATAAATGGATGATGTAATAACAGCAGAGCATTGGTGTTCAATAAATGACATGATCTCCTCATCATTCCAACACATTTAGCAACTTTTGCCCTCAGATAACTTATATGAGGTTTCCATGAAATATTTTCATCTATTACTACTCCTAAGAAATCATTTTGATGAACATATTCTATTGGTGTATCATCAATAACAATCCTGATCGGTATATTTCTTTTGCGATTGCTGAAGAGCATTATTTTGGTCTTCTTTAAATTCAGAGACAATTTGTTCGTATTAAACCAAGATTTTAACTTTATCATCTCCTCAGTTACAGAAGTCGGAAGTTGCTTCACGTGGTCACCTGCACATGTATCATCAGCAAAGAGGATGAATTTCAGCAGTGTTGATACTTGACATATTTCATTAATATATATTATAAATAGTGTGGGTCCCAGTATGGAGCCCTGAGGAACTTCACAGGTTAAGTTCATGAGTGTAGATTGATGTTGGTCCATCTGAACAATCTGCTGTCGCTCATTTAAGTAGCTCTCCAGCCATTTCCCTGCCAATCCCCTTATGCCATAGTTTTCCAGTTTATTTACCAAAATCTGGTGGTCAATGGTATCAAAAGCCTTTTGCAGGTCAATAAAAATTCAAATAACAAATGTATTCTTCTCGATACCATTAGTAATGTTGTCTAATAAATTAATTAAAGCTAATGAAGTTGACCTATTTTGTTGGAACCCATATTGACAATCAGATAATAATTTGTGCTTGTCAATGAAGCCACAAAGTCTATTATCGAATAATTTTTCCAATATTTTTGATAACTGTGGCAGAAGGGAGATGGGCCGGTAATTAGTGAAGTGATGTTTGTCTCCAGATTTGAAGACGGGGATGAATTTTGAGAGTTTCATTTGTGAAGGAAACTGTCCAAGTCGAAAAGATAAATTGCAGATATGTGTGAATGGTTTGATGATTTCTTCCGCTATGTTCCGGACCGTCCTCATGTCCAGGTCATAGATGTCACGTGATGTTTTGGTCTTGCTTTTCTGAATGACCTCCAAGACTTCCTTTTTGACAGTCAGAGTAAGAAACACCAAATAAGGATTCTTTCAATAAATTCCATGGGCTGTTCATCATCAATTGGTATTTTTTTTGCCAGCTTGGGCCCAATATTAACAAAAAACATATTGAAGCCGTCAGCAATCATTTTCTTGTCAGTTATGATTAGGTCGTTCTCAACAAAAAACTCCGGATAACAAGGACTATTTGAACCATGCACCAATAATTGTATTTAATACCCTCCAAATGCCCTTTATATCATTTTTCTTTTGGATTAATAGTTTGGTGGTGTATTCTTTCCTGCTTACTCTTAATATGCTGGTTAATTTATTTTTATATTTATATGTTTTGTACTTTTGTTCTGTTTCTATGGTTTGTTGCGTTCATGGTGAGTAAAGTAAGAACTTTACACTACTTTATATTAGAAATGGCAACAGTGAAGGATGAATGTCACATGACAAGAAGATAGAGAAATAGAAGAAGATTATCAACTACGGCGTTACCACAGACTACAAAGGCGGACACCCACAATTTTTCAGGATTTATGCAGATCCCAAATACAGATCAATAGGTACCAGAAGGTAATAAAAGTTGCTTTTGCATAATATTGTGAAACAAAACGCCAGATAATGTCTTACCTTATACACACAGCATAATAATACTCCTATGTTGAATGACAGTACAATCCATCAAGCGGTGTGGCTTCATAGCTTACCAAAGTCCTACTAAAACAGTTTGATATATTTCTAAGCGCCGTGTATAATGTTCTATATTTTCAATGGAACATATAAAATGTTGGTGTTGTTTACTTGAGTCATATTGCAGTCTACACATATATGTTATGTTTGACTGCCATCTACTGGTCACACTTATTACACCACGTACCAAATAAAATTACTTTAAGGTCGGTAAATAAAACCAGAATTATTCTGTACATTAGGCACCGGCTTATAAGGCGCACTGTCGAGTTTTGAGGGAAAGAAAATTATTTTAGGTGCGCCTTATAGTCTGAAAAATATGCTACCTGTTTTTAAAAATAGAATACATTCACTCTAATGTTTGTCTACTTCTTTAAAAAAGGACAATATTAAAGAACAAGATATTGTATGATGCAACTTATTTTGTTGTTGCAGCAAACAACCATTTGTAACAGGAAGGTCTTTTTAAACGGTGTCATATTTGACCATTTGTATAAATATACTTTGATCCACACGACTGGACTATTGTGTGTGTGTGTGTGTGTGTGATGACTCACCCACTGATACATGATCTTGCCCCACTCCTCGGGTCGCCTCCACATCACCAAGCACCTGGACTTGTTCTTGTCCAGCCACTCCAGGTTCCCTGACACACACCAAAGGCAGCGTTTGCTTAAAGTACACACACACACACACACACACACACTTTCTCATGCGCACACACGCACGCACGCACGCACTCACACACTTTTAACACTTTCTCACATTCGCACACACACACAAACAAACACACTCACACGCGCACACACACTCTCACTCACTCACTCACGCGTACTTGCGCTCACACACACACTTTCACACTTGCGCTCACACACTCACATTTTCACTCACACACAAATACACGCACTCACACACACTCACACTTTCACTCACACACAAATACACGCACTCACAAGCGCTCACACACACACTTTCACACTCACAAATTCACACTTTCACTCACACACACATACACGCTAACTCACACACACACCCTCGTGCTCACACACACACAAACACACTCACACACACTTTCTCATGCGCATACACGCACGCACGCACTCACACACTTTCTCACATTCGCAAACACACACGCACGCGCGCACGCACACACACACACACAAACACACTCACACACACACACGCACGGACACACACACACTTTCTCATGCACACACACACACTTTCTCATGCGCACACACGCACGCACGCACTCACACACTTTCTCACATTCGCAAACACACACGCACGCGCGCACGCACACACACACAAAAACAAACACACTCACACGCGCACACACACTCTCACTCACTCACACGCACTTGCGCTCACACTCACACTTTCACACTTGCGCTCACACACTCACACTTTCACTCACACACAAATACACGCACTCACAAGCGCTCACACATACACTTTCCCACTCGCGCTCACACACTCACACTTTCACTCACACACCCTCGCGCTCACACACACACACACAAACACACTCACACGCACGCTCACTCTCACACAAACACAAGCACTGACACGCTCTCTCACACACACACACACTCACGCACGCTCACACACACGCACGCTCACACACACGCACGCTCACACACACGCACGCTCACACACACGCACGCTCACACTCACTCTCACACAAACACAAGCACTGACAGGCTCTCTCACACACACACAAACAAACTCACATGCGCACACTCTCACACTCCAACTCACTCCCTCTCACACACACACACGCGCACGCTCACACACATACACGCACTCACAAGCGCTCCCACACTCACACTAACTCACTCACACACCCTCGCGCTCACACACACAAAAACGCACTCACACGCGAGCACACACACACTCACTCACGCACACACACACACACACGCACGCACGCACGCACGCACGCACGCACGCACGCACGCACG
This sequence comes from Nerophis ophidion, assembly GCF_033978795.1. Classification (NCBI taxonomy): domain Eukaryota; kingdom Metazoa; phylum Chordata; class Actinopteri; order Syngnathiformes; family Syngnathidae; genus Nerophis; species Nerophis ophidion. The sequence continues at coordinate 9,318,395 of NC_084618.1, read as the reverse complement.
CACGCACGCACGCACGCACAGGCAGTGTTACCTTTCTTCCTCAGCTCCTCAAACACCACCTGGATGGCTTCCGTGGAGAGTTTCCCTGGCATGCAGTCAAGGTGACAAGTTGACAAGTACATGGTGATTATTAGGGTGAGGGGGTGTGTCCCAGGATACGTTCTATCTTGCGGTTGTGGAAGACGGGGCTCTCCTGTGCCTCCATCACATCCAGCGTGTACAGCTTGTGATGGCGGCAGTAGGACAGTGCCAGGGAGCACCAGGCCGCCAGCTGCTTCTGTCTGGTGTCCACATTGGGTTGAAGCCTGGCAGGGAAAATAAAGACACAACAAGGAGTTACATGGGTCAAGTAGAAGCACTTTTATGTTCACCAGGATTTTAACACTGTGTCATCATGTTACACTTGTGCAGATATTTAGTATTTTGACATATATCTTTTATTTTTACAACAGAACTACATTAGCATATAATAATATATAGTAATACCGTAATAATGTTCATCTGACCACATAACTTTCCTCCAGAAGGTCTTATCTTTGACCATGTGATGTCAGATGAAATAAAAATGGAGCTGTTTGGCCACAATACCCAGCAATATGTTTGGAGGAGAAAAGGTGAGGCCTTTAATCCCAGGAACACCATTCCTACCGTCAAGCATGTACAGTTAGTTATGATGCATACATATTTAGAATGCTTACCTGTTAAAGTACAGTTTGTTATAATATATACATATTTAGAATGCTTACCTATTAGTGTACAGTTAGTTATGATGCATCCATATTAAGAAGAATGCTTATCTACCGTATTTTTCAGACTATAAATCGCAGTTTTTTTCATAATTTGGCCGGGGGTGTGACATATACTCAGGAGCAATTTGTGTGTGAAATTATTAACACATTACTGTAAAATATCAAATAATAGTATTTATCTCATTCGCGAAAGAGATGAAGAAAATGTCAGCACTCGTCACACATGTCAACCAATAAGAAGGTCATGGCAGAAGTGCATTGTGGGTCTAACTGTGCTAACTGCTATATGCTACTGCTGTAAATATTAAAATGGATCATTTCATCGTTGGCGGTAACTTATAAAAAGTGAGAAAGGCTGAACAAAAATGGCGTAGAAAAAGAAATCATGTACTTGAGATTACAAGCTACTCAGTGGCCTAGTGGTTAGAGTGTCCGCCCTGAGATGGGTAGGTTGTGAGTTCAAACCCCGGCCGAGTCATACCAAAGACTATAAAAATGGGAGCCATTACCTCCCTGCTTGGCACTCAGCATCAAGGCTTGGAATTGGGGGTTACATCATCATAAATGATTCCCGGGCGCGGCACCGTTGCTGCTCACTGCTCCCCTCACTTCCCAGGGGGTGACCAAGGGGATGGGTCAAATGCAGAGGACACATTTCACCACACCTAGTGTGTGTGTGACGATCATTGCTACTTTAATTTTAACGTAGTGAACTATGCAGCAAAAAAGGACAAGAGGAAGCGGTGCATACCTTTGGAGTTGGCAAAGTTGTTTAGAAGTGACATCGAGGAAGAAGATTTGATGGGATTTATGGATTAGAAGTGAGAGATAGTTTGGTAAAAGTGTAGCATGTTCTATTTGAATGACTCTTACCATAATATGTTAGGTTAACATAGCAGTTGGTTATTTATGCCTCATATAACCTACACTTATTCAGCCTGTTGTTCACTATTCTTTATTTATTTTAAATTGCCTTTCAAATATCTATTTTTGCTGTTGGATTTTTTCAAATAAATTGCCCCCCAAAATGCGATTTATACTCCAGTGTGACGTATATATGTTTTTTTCCTTTATTATGCATTTTCTGCCGGTGCGATTTATAATCCGAAAAATACGGTATTCAAGTACAGCTAGTTATGATGGATACATATTTATAAGAATGCTTACCTATTAATGTACAGTTAGTTATGATGCATACATATTTAGAAGGCTTACCTATTAAAGTACAGTTAGTTATGATGCTTAACTAATAAAGTTCAGTTAGTTATGATGCATACATATTTAGAAGAATGTTTACCTATTTAAGTACAGTTAGTTATGATGATTACATAATAAAGTACAGTTAGTTATGATGTATGCATATTTGGAATATTTACCTATTAAAGTACAGTTAGTAATGATGCATACACATTTAGAAAAATGCTTACCAAATAAAGTACAGTTAGTTATCATGCATACATATTTAGAATAAAATGTACCTATTAAAGTACAGTTAGTTATGATGCATACATATTTAGAATGCTTACCTATCAAAGTACAGTTAGTTATGATGCATACATATTTAGAAGAATGTTTACCTATTTAAGTACAGTTAGTTATGATGCATACATAATAAAGTACAGTTAGTTATGATGCGTGCATATTTAGAATATTTACCTATTAAAGTACAGTTAGTTATGATGAATACATATTTTGAAAAATGCTTACCTAATAAAGTACAGTTAGATATCATGCATACGTATTTAGAATAAAATGTACCCATTAAAGTACAGTTAGTTATGATGCATACATATTTAGAATAATCCTTACCTATTTAAGTACAGTTAGTTATGATGCATACATAATAAAGTACAGTTAGTTATGATGCGTGCATATTTAGAATATTTACCTATTAAAGTACAGTTAGTTATGATGCATACATAATAAAGTACACTTAGTTATCATGCATATATATTTAGAATATTTACCTATCAAAGTACAGTTAGTTATCATGCATACATTTTTAGACTATTTACCTATTAAAGTACAGTTCGTTATTATGCATACATTTTTGCAATAATATTTACCTATTAAAGTACAGTTAGTTATGATGCATAAATATTTAGAATATTTACATATTAAAGTACAGTTAGTTATGATGCATACATATTTAGAATAATATTTACCTATTAAAGTACAGTTAGTTATGATGCATACATATTTAGAATACTATTTACCTATTAAAGTACAGTTAGTTATGATGCATATATATTTAGAATACTATTTACCTATTAAAGTACAGTTAGTTATGATGCATATATATTTAGAATACTATTTACCTATTAAAGTACAGTTAGTTATGATGCATATATATTTAGAATACTATTTACCTATTAAAGTACTGTTAGTTATGATGCATACATATTTAGAATATTTACATATTAAAGTACAGTTAGTTATGATGCATACCTATTAAAGTAAAGTTAGGTATTATGCATACATATTTAGAATAATATTTACCTATTAAAGTACAGCTAGTTATGATGCATACATATTTAGAATGCTTACCTGTCAAAGTAGTTTGTTATGATGCATACATATTTAGATTGATTACCTATTAAAGTACAGTTAGTTATGATGAATACATATTAAGAATATTTACCTATTAAAGTACAGTTAGTTATGATGCATACATATTTAGATTGATTACCTATTAAAGTACAGTTAGTTATGATGCATACATATTTAGATTGATTACCTATTAAAGTACAGTTAGTTATGATGCATACATATTTAGATTGATTACCTATTAAAGTACAGTTAGGTATTATGCGTACATATTTAGAATAATATTTACCTATTAAAGTACAGTTAGGTATTATGCGTACATATTTAGAATAATATTTACCTATTAAAGTACAGTTAGTTATGATGTATACATACTTAGAATAATATTTACCTATTAAAGTACAGTTAGGTATTATGCATACATATTTAGAATAATATTTACCTATTAAAGTACAGTTAGTTATGATGCATATATATTTAGAATAATATTTACCTATTAAAGTACAGTTAGTTATGATGTATACCTATTAAAGTACAGTTAGTTATGATGCATACATATTTACAAGAATGCTTACCTTTTACCTGGTCAAAAAGTGAATCGGATGATATCAGCTTGCGAAAAAAATGTCCGATACAAGCAGTTGTATTTATTAGTGGTGTCCGATACATTATTGATATCAGCAAAATATCAAGTATCGGATGATATCAGCTAGCATGTAAAATGTCCGATACAAGCAGTCGTATTTAATAGTAGTGTAAAGTACAGTTACTTGTGATTGATACATGTTTATAATAGTATTTACATATTGAAAAGTGGACAAAAAGCCCAAGTTGTCCGCACAGGGCTGGCTAGCTAAACAGCTAGCTGACAAACAGCTAGCTCTAGCTTCTCTAGCAGACACATTCAGGACTTAATAAGTCATTAAATAGTAGTTAGTTGAAAATAAAGGTAATATAAACCAGGAAGGAACTTAACGAGCAATGAAGTAAAACTAATTTTGGAGCGCAGAAGAGTGGGAAAAATCCACTTCCGTAGCGGTTAGCATTAGCATGGTTTGCCCGCTAGCAGTCAAGCTCGGAGTTGCCAGCATATTAAAGATCGGCGGCCGCTTCTTTTTGTGCGAGTTTGCCTCTCATGTTGTAAAAGCGCACTTACGTGAAAAAAGGTGGGAAGTTGTACTGCCACGGCCACTCGAAAGTCATCGCAGGTGACGTCGTGATGCCGCTGGACAACTCCCGGAAGTGCGTCACACCAACTTCCGGCCCCCCGCGTCCGACCAGAAAATGGTTCCGCGGTACAAAACAATGGCCCTTGTTAGTTTTTTTGATCGATTATAGTCACATGTCAACTATATTTTAACTATATCTTCATTTAGTCTTTATTTAAAGGGACTGTTTGAGCCAAATTTGCTTATTTGTTTGTATTGTTTATTTTATTTTCTTTAATCGATTGCTGGCCTCAGCCCAGAGGGAATTTCCTTTTTTGGTGAATTGCTCCACCCACTTCCTGTTGATACGGGGTGGTTACCATGGTAACCTCTTTAAATTGGGTCCAGGTGTGAGCAAGGGCGGGGAAATTGGAACTTGGAAGACAAACACTTTTCCAACGTGTCATCGATCGTGACTGAGGTGAGTTTTGTGACAATGCAGCATCAAAATGCCAGCCAAGGTCAGCATACTTTTGTTATATAGCATACATTTGATTTAATTTGTCAGCTTAAAAATAAACGGATTGTCAAATCTCATCACAGTTCTACAGTTCTGGAAATTATCATTTAAACGTAAAACTGATCAACACAGTATCGGCCCAGAGGTAATTAAGGGCTATAGAGGGACAATGCACAGAAACATTAAGTTCGAAGAAAGTGATGTTTTGTACCAGCTAATTTCCATCTGTAGTCCCTAGCTACTTAAATTAAAGGGATACAAAAATCATGCAATAAAATCATTACAATAAAATCATACCATATCACATCATCACATTTTTTAAAAAGGTCATAAAATGTCCTTTCTTGCACACATACTTAAAAGGGAACATTATCACCATTTCAGAGGGGTTGAAACCAATAAAAATCAGTTCGCAGTGGCTTATTTTATTTTTCAAAGTTTTTTTCAAAATTTTACCCATCATGGAATATCCTGAAAAATGGCTTTAAAGTGCCTGATTTTCGCTATCTGTAAATCCACCCCATTTACTACCGGGGTCATGATTAATACAGACGTTTTGTTAACGCTATGTTATAAAAATACAGACGTTTTGTTAACGCTATGTTATAAAAATACAGACGTTTTGTTAACGCTATATTATAAAAATACAGACGTTTTGTTAACGCTATATTATAAAAATACAGACGTTTTGTTAAGGCTATATTATAAAAATACAGACGTTTTGTTAACGCTATATTATAAAAAAATGTAAATAAACAATTTACAAACACAAGCTATGGGATGACATCAGAGGAAACGTGACCCCGGAAGTAAATGCGTCATCCCGTAGCTTGAGTTAGTAAATTGTCTTTTAAATTTTTTTTATAATATAGCGTTACCAAAACGTCTGTATTTTTATAATATAGCGTTATATTTTTATAAGATAGCGTTAACAAAACGTCTGTATTAATCATGATCCCGGAAGTAAATGGGGGGGGGGGGGAATGTTTTTGTAGGGGGGAAGAAATTTGGTGTGACAACGCCAATACAAACAAACATGGCGGATAGCACAGCAAGATATAGCGACATTAGCTCGGATTCAGACTCGGATTTCAGCGGCTTAAGCGATTCAACAGATTACGCATGTATTGAAACGGATGGTCGGAGTTAGGAGGCAGATAGCGAAAACGAAATTGATGAAGAAACTGAAGCTAATGAAGCTATTCGGCGATCGCCTTCTAACCAACGATTGCATCTTTTGACCACTGGAGCAACTTAAATCCGTCGATTGGTATGTGTTTGTTTGGCATTAAATGTGAATAGCTATTGAAGCTATTCGGCGATCGCCTTCTAACCAACGATTGCATCTTTTGACCACTGGAGCAACTTAAATCTGTCGATTGGTATGTGTTTGTTTGGCATTAAATCTGGGTGGAGGGAAAGGCTGGATGCAAATATAGCTACAAATGTACATAAAGCTAGCCTAAATAGCATGTTAGCATCGATTAGCTGGCAGTCAGGCCGTGAGCAAATATGTCTGATTGGCACATAAGTCAAAAACATCAACAAAACTCACCTTTGTGATTTCGTTGACTTTATTGTTGGAAATGCGTCTGCTTTGAGTGTCGCAGGATGTCCACACATCCTGGTACCTTTGCGATACCTTTGTTGCATGTGACGTCATGTCCGGTTTCAGACTGGTCGTGTCTGCTTTCAGACTAAACATGGGCTCACGTAAACAATCACTCAGGCCGGACTCAGCCAAACTCCATTTTAGTTACCTTGCCATTTTCAACACCAACAAAGTCTGCTTCATAAAAAAAAAAACGCTCACACGTAAAGTAATGCGACACTCTTTCAAAATGCGCTAAGTTCATGCTATTTTACATAGGATTTGCCATAGACAGGCTACTATTGGCATGAGCGATTTGACATGGCGATTTCAACACCTTTGAATTTGGTAAAGGAAACGACAACTAAAATTATAGTTGGAATTTTACAGTTTTGTGTAATGAGGACATTACTTACAGTATTGACACTATGTAGGGCGCAACCTAAGAAATGTGTTTTCCTGAAACAAAGCTACTTTGTAGTTTGACAACATACCATAAATAGTTATACAGTGCTGCCATCTAATGGTCTTGGAAGTGCAACTGCATTGTAAATGAGTGTCATCAGAAAACAAGACATAACACCTGCGTAACTCCCTCCACATAGCACTGACACAATGGCTTCCTTTCCCTTCAATTCACCGTGAAAACTTTTAATGAAATAAAGCACGTTACAAACGTAAAAATAACATGCACAGCATGTGGCTCAAACATTTTACCAAAGTAAAATACAAACAGAAATGACAAATACCTCGTTGGCCTGCATGCTTCTTTTAGGAGGAAATTGTGATCTTCTGGCTCTTATAGCCCAAACGCTGAAAGTCATTGTGACACTTTTTAGTCCTTCTTACCATCAGTCGCTCTCTTTATCCCTTCTCATTGCATCAAACAGATGTTCACTCATACCCGGAAGTAGCTTCCTTATATCCGTTCACAGACCAATCGAGACACTTCAAAAAAAAAACGCATGCCCACAAACCCAACAAAAAGGCATGAAATTACATTAACCATAGTAACTTAAATAAAACCTTCTTATGAACTTTTATACGTTTTGATTTAAATTCCCTTTTACGAACTGAACTTATTCTGTTTTTAGAGAAATAAAACAAATTATAATAATTACTACCGTATTTTCCGCGCTATAAGCCGCCCTGTGTTATAAGCCGCACCTTCAATGAATGGCATATTTAAAAACTTTGTTCACCTATAAGCCGCGTCGGGTCATAAGCCGCGCCCAAGCTGCGCTAAAGGGAATGTCAATAAAACAGTCAGATAGGTCAGTCAAACTTTAATAATACAAACCAGTGTGCAAATGTGCAATCACAACAATAGTAACACTCAAAAGCAGCGTTGGTCGGGTCCGCCTTTGGCTGCTGCCCCCGAGACCCACGGCCGGATAAGCGTTAGAAGACGCCTTGGAGCCACTATTTTGAGAATCTAATGCATTGTGAAAGTAATGCAGTTGTTGTATTGAAGTGAAAATATCCAACTTCCTGTTGATTTTTGCTAAAGTATGTTAATTATTAAAATGTAGGTCTAAGTGAGACCTACATAGTGTTTTTTGTTTCATGTCGCTATGACATTCCTAACGGAAGTTACATGCAGTTTTGTCTGTAATTTTTTCCTAGGGGGGCGCTAGAGCGCAATTTTCATTTTGGGGGATTGGTTGCTTAATATGTTGGGAAGGTTTGCTATACCGACGTGTGTGTCAAACTTGGTGAGTTTTGAAGCATGTTAAGGGGGTCAAATTACAGCGCGTAGGTCCGGAATCATAATAAAACACAGCAGTTTCAATAGGGTCCTTGGCCCATGGCAAAGGACTCCACAGGAGTCCTTTGCCATGGGCCAAGGACCCTAATTATAATAATTACTAGTAGCAACAGTTACAAACTGGACAGTAGTTCTCATAATCATCATTCTTAAATGTTAGATAAAAAACATTTAACATTAACATAGAACAGTACTTCAAAATGGTACTATAGTTCCAAAATATTTGTAAAAATAATGAGATGTGACACAAGGTGATATTCTCTGACGAGCAGCTGTCTATTGGTTTGAAAAGGAAAGAAGAAATCCTCGTCAACGTGATGACAGACGAGCCCCAAATGATGACATCACAACTAGAGCGACACAAAGATCAACATCAACATGATTCGCTGGCAAAATATTGTAGGAAAAATGCAGATTGAAGGATTTTGCGCCGCCATAAACACAACAAAGAAGACATCATGTGAGACGAGGAGCAATTTGTGCAGATGTCAAAGAAATGTCCAAGTGTGATGACGTCCTTCAGCCATGGAGACATCTCTCTGGGTTCCAGTGCACAAAACATCAGTGTGTCACTCAGACTTCAGCCTTCATGTCTCTCTGAGAACTCCTTACCACCGTCACCAGCAGCTGGATCGTTTTGGGCTTGTCTGCTTCGGCGACGCTTGATGATTGAGATGATGATGATGCCGCCAGCGTGGCTTACGTTGCTCAGGATGCTTCTTCTCTCCAGCTTGGTGACCAGGTCCTCCTTGACGCCAGACAGCTGGAACAAACATTCGTCCTTGCCCTCCACGTCAGCTTTTAGCTCCACCGACATCTGGAAGGTTCCGTCTTGGTTGGGGAGCAGCTGTCCGTGCTCCACGTCCTCGAAGATCTGCTCGCCGTCTTTCCTCCAAAACAAGTCGGCTCGGTCGGGGGTAGAAACCTGTCGCCATGCAGCTGACCGGAGAGGATGGCGTCTTCACCCCGCTGAAGAACTATTGATGCCATTACAGGTACCATGTAGTGCTTTTTCAAGCGACACATTCTCTGAAAGAAATCTGGCAAATGACATCAATAGTTCTTCATTCACTGAGCTAACTCCTTTACAACAGGCAAGAACAAAGGCTGATTGGTAGGATTTTGTGGTCAACCACACTCTTTCAAGAGCCTGCCATTTCTTCTCAGAATAGTCTGGTCGTAGCCTGGGTACTCGTTCATCTTCCCCCTCACACTGTTCCAAGAAGTGGTCCCAGAATGCGGAGTACGCCTCTCTTGACAAACCATCACTGGCCATGGCTTTCTCATTTGTAAACTCCATTCTTAGACTAGCATTCAGTACTTTTGGATCCATGAAGACATGAAGGACATCATCGATCATGTTTACTCGTCAAGCAAGTTGTCGTCGCCTTGCTTTTTCAAGCGACACACGCCCATTCTCTGAAAGAAATCTGGCAAATGACATCAATAGTTCGTCATCCACTGAGCTAACTCATTTACAACAGACAAGAACAAAGGCTGGTGACAGTCTGATTGGTAGGATTTTGTGGTCAACCACATTCTTTCGATAGCTTGCCATTTCTTCTCAGAATAGTATGGTCGTAGCCTGGGTACTCGTTCATCTTCCCCCTCACACTGTTCCAAGAAGTGGTCCCAGAGTACGATACGCCTCTCTTGACAAACCATCACTGTCCATGGCTTTCTCATTTGTAAACTCCATTCTTAGACTAGCATTCAGAACTTTTGGATCCATGAAGACATGAAGGACATCATCGATCATGTTTACTCGTCAAGCAAGTTGTCGTCGCCTTGCTTTTTCAAGCGACACACGCCCATTCCCTGAAAGAAATCTGGCAAATGACATCGATAGTTCGTCATCCACTGAGCTAACTCCTTTACAACAGACAAGAACAAAGGCTGGTGACAGTCTGATTGGTAGGATTTTGTGGTCAACCACATTCTTTCGATAGCTTGCCATTTCTTCTCAGAATAGTCTGGTCGTAGCCTGGGTACTCGTTCATCTTCCCCCTCACACTGTTCCAAGAAGTGGTCCCAGAGTACGGTACGCCTCTCTTGACAAACCATCACTGTCCATGGCTTTCTCATTTGTAAACTCCATTCTTAGACTAGCATTCAGTACTTTTGGATCCATGAAGACATGAAGGACATCATCGATCATGTTTACTCGTCAAGCAAGTTGTCGTCGCCTTGCTTTTTCAAGTGACACACGCCCATTCTCTGAAAGAAATCTGGCAAATGACATCGATAGTTCGTCATCCACTGAGCTAACTCCTTTACAACAGGCAAGAACAAAGGCTGGTGACAGTCTGATTGGTAGGATTTTGTGGTCAACCACAATCTTTCAAGATCTTGCCATTTCTTCTCAGAATAGTCTGGTTGTAGCCTGGGTACTCGCTCATCTTCCCCCTCACACTGTTCCAAGAAGTGGTCCCAGAGTACGGTACGCCTCTCTTGACAAACCATCACTGGCCATGGCTTTCTCATTTGTAAACTCCATTTTTAGACTAACATTCAGTACTTTTGGATCCATGAAGACATGAAGGACATCATCGATCATGTTTACTCGTCAAGCAAGTTGTCGTCGCCTTGCTTTTTCAAGCGACACACGCCCATTCTCTGAAAGAAATCTGGCAAATGACATCAATAGTTCGTCATCCACTGAGCTAACTCATTTACAACAGACAAGAACAAAGGCTGGTGACAGTCTGATTGGTAGGATTTTGTGGTCAACCACATTCTTTCAAGAGCTTGCCATTTCTTCTCAGAATAGTCTGGTTGTAGCCTGGGTACTCGCTCATCTTCCCCCTCACACTGTTCCAAGAAGTGGTCCCAGAATGCGGAGTACGCCTCTCTTGACAAACCATCACTGGCCATGGCTTTCTCATTTGTAAACTCCATTCTTAGACTAGCATTCAGAACTTTTGGATCCATGAAGACATTAAGGACATCATCAATCATGTTTACTCGTCAAGCAAGTTGTCGTCGCCTTGCTTTTTCAAGCGACACACGCCCATTCTCTGAAAGAAATCTGGCAAATGACATCGATATTTCGTCATCCACTGAGCTAACTCCTTTACAACAGGCAAGAACAAAGGCTGGTGACAGTCTGATTGGTAGGATTTTGTGGTCAACCACACTCTTTCAAGAGCTTGCCATTTCTTCTCAGAATAGTCTGGTCGTAGCCTGGGTACTCGTTCATCTTCCCCCTCACACTGTTCCAAGAAGTGGTCCCAGAGTACGGTACACCTCTCTTGACAAACCATCACTGTCCATGGCTTTCTCATTTGTAAACTCCATTCTTAGACTAGCATTCAGTACTTTTGGATCCATGAAGACATGAAGGACATCATCGATCATGTTTACTTGTCAAGCAAGTTGTCGTCGCCTTGCTTTTTCAAGCGACACACGCCCATTCTCTGAAAGAAATCTGGCAAATGACATCGATAGTTCGTCATCCACTGAGCTAACTCCTTTACAACAGGCAAGAACAAAGGCTGGTGACAGTCTGATTGGTAGGATTTTGTGGTCAACCACACTCTTTCAAGAGCTTGCCATTTCTTCTCAGAATAGTCTGGTTGTAGCCTGGGTACTCGCTCATCTTCCCCCTCACACTGTTCCAAGAAGTGGTCCCAGAATGCGGAGTACGCCTCTCTTGACAAACCATCACTGGCCATGGCTTTCTCATTTGTAAACTCCATTCTTAGACTAGCATTCAGTACTTTTGGATCCATGAAGACATGAAGGACATCATCGATCATGTTTACTCGTCAAGCAAGTTGTCGTCGCCTTGCTTTTCTCTGAGGATTAAAACTAGAAGCCTTTGTACTGGCTTCTGCTCTCTTGTGACATTTAATGATGAACTTGCTTTCCTTCTTCCTCCTGCATTATTTCACCGCTGCATCCTCTCAAGTTCCAAACTTCCCAGAGTTTTTGAGTGTTGGTTATGTTGATGAAGTTGAGACGAGTTACTATGACAGCAACGTCAGGAAAGCAGAATCCCAACAGGACTGGATGAACAAAATCACAGCAGAGGATCCAAACTACTGGCAGAGACAAACAGAGATCTATGTTGTTAATGAACATGTCTACAAAGACGACATTGAAATAGCCAGGAAGTGTTTCAACCAAACTGGAGGTGTTCATACTTACCAGAGGATGTCAGGATGTGAATGGAATGATGAGACTGATGAGGTTAAAGGTTGGTTCCAGTTCAGTTATGATGGAGAAGATTTCATATCGTTGGACATGAAGACATGGACATGGACCGCAGCAAAACAACAGGCTTTCCCTCCAAACTCAAGTAGGACCAGAACACACTTAGACTAGACTACGATAAGTATTATTACACTGAGGAATGTCCTTCTTACTTGAAGAAGTATGGGAAGAAGGTCCTAATGAAAACTGCTCAAGTAAGAACGGTGCTCTTTGAGTGAAAAGGACAACACAAAAGGACATCAAAAAGCCGCAAGAGGACCAATTCTGCCTTGGCCACGCCGCCGCTCATCAGCCAGGGTGATTGGAAACACCTGCCAGCTCTTTAGGGGGAGTTGTGTGGCGCTGAAAGCTGCACAAGAGAGAGACTTGGTCAATTATGTCTGGTGGCAAAGATGATGTACAACCACAAGGTGGCCAAAATGTGGATCCTGAAAGGGAAAATGTACAATATTCTGAAAAGAAAAAAGAGCCATAAAGTATACTGCCAAAGGCTTTCAAATGAAAGTTGATCATTATCGTAAAGCAATAGGAGCATGTGTTAAAAAAGCTGCTAAAATAAGGGAGACAATGAAACAAGTCATGCATTCAAATGAAAATGATGAAAATGCTGTAAGAGGTCACTTGGATGAATTGATTCATTTGTGTGGAGAAGAAAGGGAGAATCACTCATTGATTGCTTAACATTGCCTGGAGAGGAACTTGGTAGAAAAAATGACTGGTTTCAAGATGAAGATACTAGGTTTCATAAAAGTTGTGCATGAATGGTTATCAGAAGTGAAAAAGCTAACCACACATGACACTGAACCTGTGGGAGAGGAGTCACAATTACTTCCTTCTCAAACACATGGCTCAGTTGAAACACAATTCCAAGATGAAATGCATGTCCCACTTGCCCATGATGAACATTTATGTGTTACACTTTCAATCAATCAATGTTTATTTATATAGCCCCAAATCACAAATGTCTCAAAGGACTGCACAAATCATTACGACTACGACATCCTCGGAAGAACCCACAAAAGGGCAAGGAAAACTCACACCCAGTGGGCAGGGAGAATTCACATCCAGTGGGACGCCAGTGACAATGCTGACTATGAGAAACCTTGGAGAGGACCTCAGATGTGGGCAACCCCCCCCCCCCCCTCTAGGGGACCGAAAGCAATGGATGTGGAGCGGGTCTAACATGATACTGTGAAAGTTCAATCCATAGTGGCTCCAACACAGCCGCGAGAGTTCAGTTCAAAGCGGATCCAAGACAGCAGCGAGGAAACCATCTCAAGCGGAGGCGGATCAGCAGCGTGGAGATGTCCCCAACCGATACACAGGCGAGCGGTCCATCCTGGGTCCCGACTCTGGACAGCCAGTACTTCATCCATGGTCATCAGACCTGACCCCCACCACAAGGGAGGGGGGGGACATAGGAGAAAAAAGAAAAGAAGCGGCAGATCAACTGGTCTAAAAAGGAGGTCTATTTAAAGGCTAGAGTATACAGATGAGTTTTAAGGTGAGACTTAAATGCTTCTACTGAGGTAGTATCTCGAACTGTTACCGGGAGGGCATTCCAGAGTACTGGAGCCCGAACGGAAAACGCTCTATAGCCCGCAGACTTTTTTTTGGGCTCTAGGAATCACTAATAAGCCGGAGTCTTTTGAACGATGACCCCTCCATTGTACCTGTGCAAGTTAAAAGCAAGAAGGGGGACACAGTATTACAAACTTATGCATTTCTGGATCATGGAAGCACCTTCACATTCTGCACAGAAAAACTGATGCAAAGACTGAACATCACAGGACAAAGAAAAAACATATCAAAACCATGAATCAAGCTACCACATCACTGGACTGGAAATAGCCAGGATAAATACGAATGACTTTATTCATTTGCCTGATGTATTTACACAAAAAAACATGCCAGTTTTACCACACAATATTCCAAAACAGCAGGATTTGAAACACCGGCCATATCTCAACCATATCAAATTACTACCATGAATTGATTAACGTGGACCCCGACTTAAACAAGTTGAAAAACTTATTGGGGTGTTACCATTTAGTGGTCAATTGTACGGAATATGTACTGTACTGTGCAATCTACTAATAAAAGTATCAATCAATCAAACCTGAAATGGACTCTGACATCGACCTCCTCATTGGCACGAATGCCTCTAAGGTACTGGAACCCTGGGGGGTGGTCAATAGCCAGCAGGACGGGCCATACGCAGGGAGGACCCTGTTGGGACTGGTCATTTATGGTCCTTTAAAAGCCCTGTTGCTGATGTCAATAGAATATCTATTCTAAACTTGGAGGAGTTATTAATCAAACAGTTCAACCAAGATTTCAGTGAACGATCCAGTGAGGAAACAGAGGACATGTCAAGAGAAGAGGAAAAGTTTCTTGGTATTGTGAGCCACTCTGCAAAGATTAAAGATGAACATTACAGTTTAAACTTACCTTTTAAAGATGAAGATCCCATCATGCCGAACAAACAACTGTTGTATTGCAGAGCAACGCATCCAGAGCCTGAAACGCAAGTTCAACAAAAATGAAAAGTTCCATAAAGAATATACATCTTTCCTCACAGATATGATTGACAGTGGCTATGCTGGATTGGTACCAGCAGACAAGCTGAGTAGAAAAGATGGAAGACTCCGGTATATTCCACATCATGGTGTGCACCACTCCAAAAAAAGGAACATTAAGAGTTGTTTTTGACTGTGGTGAAGTCTTTAAAGGAACATCACTGAACTGTGAACGGCAGGCAACAACGGCAGACAACAATAGACAACAACGGCAGACAATAGACAACAACGGCAGACAATAGACAACAACGGCAGACAATAGAAAACAACGGCAGACAATAGACAACAGCAGACAACAATAGACAACAGCAGACAACAACGGCAGACAACAATAGACAACAACGGCAGACAACAATAGACAACAACGGCAGACAACAATAGACAACAGCAGACAATAGACAACAACAGCAGACAACAATAGACAACAGCAGACAATAGACAACAACGGCAGACAATAGACAACAGCATACAACAATAGACAACAATAGACAACGGCAGACAACAATAGACAACAACGGTAGACAATAGACAACAACGGCAGACAACAATAGACAACAGCAGACAACAATAGACAACGGCAGACAACAATAGACAACAACGGTAGACAATAGACAACAACGGTAGACAATAGACAACAACGGCAGACAACCATAGACAACAGCAGACAGCAATAGACAACAGCAGACAACAATAGACAACGGCAGACAACAATAAACAACGGCAGACAACAACAAACAGCAGACAACAATAGACAACAACAGCAGACAACGGCAGACAACAGACAACAAAAGCAGACAACAATAGACAACAACGGCAGACAACAGCAGACAACGGCAGACAACAACGGCAGACAACAACAGACAACGGCAGACAACAACAGCAGACAATAGACAACAGCAGACAACAGACAACAACAAAAGCAGACAACAACGGCAGACAACGGCAGACAACGGCAGACAACGGCAGACAACAACGGCAGACAAAAACAAAAGCAGACAACAATAGACAACGGCAGACAACAACAAAAGCAGACAACAATAGACAACAATGGCAGACAACAGCAGACAACAATAGACAACAACAGCAGACAACAACAACAAAAGCAGACAACAATAGACAACGGCAGACAACAACGGCAGACAACAACGGCAGACAACAACAGCAGACAACAACGGCAGACAACAACGGCAGACAACAACGGCAGACAACAACGGCAGACAACAACGGCAGACAACAACGGCAGACAACAATAGACAACAACAGCAGACTACGGCAGACAACGGCAGACAACAACGGCAGACAACAACAGAAGACAACAACAGACAACAACAACGGCAGACAACAACAGACAACAACAACGGCAGACAACAACAGCAGACAACAACAGCAGACAACAACGGCAGACAACAACAGACAACAACAACGGCAGACAACAACAGAAGACAATAGACAACAGCAGACAACAACAGCAGCAGACAACAATAGACAACAACAACAGACAACAACAGAAGACAATAGACAACAGCAGACAACAACAGCAGCAGACAACAATAGACAACAGCACACAGCAACAGGCAGGAAAGACAGGAGAACATATGGAGCAATGTCACTACAATAATCCTTGGTATGTTTCATTTACCCTGAAAGTTGGTTAATAAATATACATAAACTGGATTTCCGCCTGGACTTCACTTCATATGCAATGTTTGCTGCTGCCTAGGATCACTCCCTCAAACCTGTTGAGTAATGATAATAAATTACAACATTTGAAGCTGAAGATTGCCACTACAGTCGGTAAAATGTGCAGAACAAAACGAGGGACGTTCGCATCTTTTGACCACTGGTGTACTTGAATCAGTCGATTAGTATGCGTTTGTTTGGCATTAAATGTGGGTGGAGGGAAAGGTTGGATGCAAATATAGCTACAAATGATACAATATGTACATACAACTAGCCTAAATAACATGAACAAAAACATATTCAAGTTGACTTAGGTGGAGTGTTCATCGATTAGCACGGCATGCTAATCGATGAACACTCCACCTAAGTCAGCTTGAATCCGTCCCTGTTGGTGTTGTTACACCTCCGACAACACACCCACCAGGCATGACGTCTCCAAGGTACGGAAAACAGTTGAAAAAACGGAAAATAACAGAGCGGATTTGACTTGGTGTGTGTAATATGTTTGAGAAAATGGCCGATTGTTTCCCGTTGTGACGTCACAGGTGAAAGGTCATCGCTCTGACAGTGAACAATTGAAAAGCGTTTAAATCGGCAAATTCACCCTTTTAGAGTTCGAAAATCGGTTAAAAAAAACATATGGTCTTTTTGACGCTTACATAGGTCTGCTGAGAATGTTCCCCTTTAATATACAATACAAGCACATCTCATTGACATCATCACACTAAGACAATACATGCTCTTCTGCACATCTGTCATCATTTGTAAAACAACAACAACCATGATTTGAACACACACACCTCACAACTTACAACAAAAATGCCGTCATGGATAAATATAAGACATTCATTTAAACTGTCAAACATAGTGGCCACCTTATTGACCGTGTGAGCAGCTTTGATTGCTCCAAAGCCACCTTTTAACCCATCCATCCATCCATCCATCCATCTTCTTCCGCTTATCCGAGGTCGGGTCACGGGGGCAACAGCCTAAGCAGGGAAGCCCAGACTTCCTTCTCCCCAGCCACTTCGTCTAGCTCTTCCCGGGGGATCCCGAGGTGTTCCCAGGCCAGCCGGGAGACATAGTCTTCCCAACCTGTCCTGGGTCTTCCCCGTGGCCTCATACTGGTCGGACGTGCCCTAAACACCTCCCTAGGGAGGCGTTCGGGTGGCATCCTGACCAGATGCCCGAACCACATCATCTGGCTCCTCTCCATGTGGAGGAACAGCGGCTTTACTTTGAGCTCCTCCCGGATGGCAGAGCTTCTCACCCTATCTCTAAAGGAGAGACCCAAACTCATTTCGGCCGCTTGTACCCGTGATCTTGTCCTTTCGGTCATGACCCAAAGCTCATGACCATAGGTGAGGATGGGAATGTAGATCGACCAGTAAATTGAGAGCTTTGCCTTCCGGCTCAGCTCCTTCTTCACCACAACGGATCGGTACAACGTCCACATTACTGAAGACGCCGCACCGATCCGCCTGTCGATCTCACCATCCACTCTTCCCTCACTCGTGAACAAGACTCCTAGGTACTTGAACTCCTCCACTTGGGGCAGGGTCTCCTCCCCAACCCGGAGATGGCATTCCACCCTTTTCCGGACGAGAACCATGGACTCGGACTTGGAGGTGCTGATTCTCATTCCGGTCGCTTCACACTCTGCTGCGAAACGATCCAGCGAGAGCTGAAGATCCCGGTCAGATGAAGCCATCAGGACCACATCATCTGCAAAAAGCAGAGACCCAATCCTGCGGTCACCAAACCGGAACCCCTCAACGCCTTGACTGCGCCTAGAAATTCTGTCCATAAAAGTTATGAACAGAATGGGTGACAAAGTACAGCCTTGGCGGAGTCCAACCCTCACTGGAAACGTGTCTGACTTACTGCCAGCAATGTGGACCAAGCTCCACTTTTTAACTTCAATTGTAAATGTAGACTAATCTGGTAAACTTTTCAAGTTTGTTGTGAGGTGGTTCCATTCCTTTATGGCTTTATATGAAAAGGCTGATTGTGCAAAATATGTTTTACATCTGGTTACACTACACTGCCCCCTGGTGGAGGCTCGTGTGTTTCTGGTTGACGCAGCAGACGTAAACTGGACAAAGTGCATAAGTGGCGCCGGTGCGGTGTTATTTAGGATTTGATGGGCCATTAGTATTGATGCTAATCTTTGAATATTAGCTAAGTTTAACAATCTATATTTTTGGAGAACTAAACAGTGATGGTGGTGTTGTGGTTTTCAGTCAAGAATTTTGAGCGGTTGTTTGTGCAAAGTTTCCAATGGCCACAGAGTCATTTTGCTTGCCTGCGACCAACATGTTGTAGAATAATAAAAACGAGACATAATCGTTGCGCTTCTTTTCTTTTCTTTCTCCTATGTCCCCCCCTCTTTTGTGGAGGGGGTCCGGTCCGATGACCATGGATGAAGTACTGGCTGTCCAGAGTCGAGACCCAGGATGGACCGCTCGCCGGTATCGGTTGGGGACATCTCTACGCTGCTGATCCGCCTCCGCTTGGGATGGTTTCCTGTGGACGGGACTCTCGCTGCTATTCAGTGTTTTATCCTTCATAGTTAATATTGTAAATCCCACTTTCTTTATGTCTCATTCACTAAAAAAATATTAGCATAGCTCGGTTGGTAGAGTGGCCGTGCCAGCAACTTAAGAGTTGCAGGTTCGATTCCCGCTTGTGCCATCCTAGTTACTGCCGTTGTGTCCTTGGGCAAGACACTTTACCCACCTGCTCCCAGTGCCACCCACACTGGTTTAAATGTAACTTAGATATTGGGTTTCACTATGTAAAGCGCTTTGAGTCACTTGAGAAAAGCGCTATATAAAAATATAATTCACATTCACATATAAATAATTGTATTCAGTTTTTTAAGGCGGTCTGTCATAACTGTTTTAGCATTCAATCAAATATTATTGTGAAGTTTTGTATTAGTATTCCTAAAAATAGATATAGACACATTTTTTTTCTCTACATTTACCCCCCCCCCCCCGAGACAAAATAATTGCCCAGGTCTGTCCTAGATACTCCGTTAAGACGTAGGAAGGCAAGGGATTCAGTCTGTAATTTTAGTCAAATATATCCTCGTTGTTAAAAAAACAACTTACGTGCAATAATTACATTTTTATGCCATAGAAAATTAGCTGTGGCAATTTGCTCTTATTTTACCGACTTCCTTTTCTCTCCTGTGATGTGTGTGTAAATGGGGCACTTTTTGTCTGTATCGCATATTTGTGGCGGTTAAAGAACTTTTAATATATTTACCGATTATTTGTTTTATTTGTTGTTTTAATCAAAGGCGATGGCTGTTTACGACCCCCGCCCCTTAGAAACAGCTGTTGACGTGTAATCAGGGAAAGTCCAAATAAAAGAGGCGTACAATTTTCGCAAGAGTGTGGTGAGACAGTGTCCAGTCGTCTCTCCTCAAAATGACGCAGCATGCAGGATAATTTATTATTGTCCATTCTTTAACATGTACAAGACATATAAAAACTGAATTTATATTTTGGGCAGACATACGTTACCCACGTTTCCCACCTTTTTTAAGGTGGGAAAAAAGACAATATTGGGAAAGGGGGGAAGAGTGAAAAATATCAGTCAAAGGCTGGAACCGCGGGAGGGGGTCCAGGCTGAGTCTAAGTGAAAAAATACTAATTTGCCATAGCACACATAGACATGTTACTTTTAATCACAACACACAACAGAGGGGGGTGTATATTCCCATTGTTTTGGGCGTATTGATGAAGTGTCCATAGGCCTGGGGGCGTTCTGCATGCAAGAAAAAGTTTGACTCCAAGTGTCATTGAGGAGGGAGGTCCAAAGCGTCCATCTTTGAGGAGTCCTCAAGGGATGTTTTCAGAACAGCCTGCTCCTGTTGTTGCATCAAATCCATCAATCAATCAATCAATCAATCAATGTTTATTTATATAGCCCCAAATCACAAATGTCTCAAAGGACTGCACAAACCATTACGACTACAACATCCTCGGAAGAACCCACAAAAGGGCAAGGAAAACTCACACCCAGCGGGCAGGGAGAATTCACATCCACTTGGACGCCAGTGACAATGCTGACTATGAAAAACCTTGGAGAGGACCTCAGATGTGGGCAACCCCCCCCCCTCTAGGGGACTGAAAGCAATGGATGTGGAGCGGGTCTAACATGATACTGTGAAAGTTCAATCCATAGTGGCTCCAACACAGCCGCGAGAGTTCAGTTCAAAGCGGATCCAAGACAGCAGCGAGAGTCCCGTCCACAGGAAACCATCTCAAGTGGAGGCGGATCAGCGTCAAAGCCATTCGAGGGAATCAAATCGTAGAATAAGTTTTATGTTTTTCCGTGAGCAGACACTAGAACGGCTTGTCTGTTCTATTCGTCCAAGCTTGTCCTCAGATCCAATTTGTCCCTTTCGGCAACTTTCTCCATGATGTGACCTGTTTTGTGGTTCAGTTCAGAAATGGCCAGAGACTGTGATCCCAAGGCTTCGGTTGCGACAAATGTCTTCCATGTCCTCGTTGGAAAGGACTGAGAGGCACATGATTCTCCATTTATCCCAGGAATCTCTCACATACCACGCAGCAAAGGTTCTGTCAGGGCATCCAGGCTCCCTAGAACCTCTTTTCCTCCCCGAAAAACGTGCTGTGTGTGTATGTGCTTACCTGTGTAGTAGTCCACAGGTGCGTTGGTCCAAAAGGTCAAATATCCCAGGCGTCTTTGAAGAAGGGGGACAGGCTTTTCAGAGCGTCTGTCACTGCAACAATTTCTGTTAGAATAATTGTATCCAAGTTATCACAAAACTTTGTGTTTCAATGAGTTCCCGGTGAGAAGACACAAGCTGTCTTTGAACCTACCAAGAAGAAGGCTTGCAAAAACTCCACTCTGTAGGATGGGAAGCAACATGAAGGTGATGTTTCTTTCATGTATTGTCAACAGAAAGATATCGTCTTGACCCAAGAACTACAAAAGCGGACCAGGCTCGCCTCCGGGCGACCTTTTCTGTGAAATATTTTACGACTTTTCCTTTGAACTGTTTTAATCAAAGGCGATGGCTGTTTACGACCTCCGCGCCTTAGAAATAGCTGCCACGTAGTCAAGGAAATTCCAAATAAAAGGTGTACAATTTTTCGCCAGTGTGGTGAGTGTCCAGTCGTCTCTCCTCAATTGAGTCAAATTTAATTCTCTCTCTGTTTAATTCTGTTTCTTTCATGTATTGTAATCAACAGAAATAAATCGCCTTGACCCAAGAACCACAAAAACGCAGAGGAAGCAGGACCAGGCTCCCCTCCAGGAGACCTTTTCTGGGAACTGTTTTACGACCTTTTCTTTGAACTGCTTCAATTAAAGCAGATAGCTGTTTATGACCCCCGACCCTTAGAAACACTTGTTGCCATGTAATCAAGGAAAGTCCAAATAAAAGAGGCGTACAATTTTTCGTCAGAGTGTGGTGACACACCATACAAGGGTAGTGTTCAGGCGTCTCTCCTCAATTGAGCCAAATTTAATTATTTCTGTTTAATTCTTTGCTTCTTGTCTTGTTTAATAGATGTTATCAGTTTTGCTTGGGTGTAAACAGCGTGGTCCTGACAAAGCCATTGCAGGTAAGGATGGTTTAGGTTAGGGCGGGCAGACTTTGTTAAATGTTGTCTGTCCTGGCCCTTAAAATGATCGTTTCGCCCTGCAGCGCAGAGAGCTTCTCCATGATGTTGTCCATTTTGCGATTAAATTCACAAACCGACAACAATTGAAAGTGTCCTCAGCTTTGCTCAACAAATCCATCAGCAGGGGCAACCTTTAGGCTCCTTGAGCGGCTGACGTCTTCCAAATTTGTCGATAAAACCGGATCAGCAGGTTGTCAAGACTCCAAACTGACAACTTCAAATGTCTCGGACAGAAAGA
This sequence comes from Nerophis ophidion, assembly GCF_033978795.1. Taxonomy (NCBI): domain Eukaryota; kingdom Metazoa; phylum Chordata; class Actinopteri; order Syngnathiformes; family Syngnathidae; genus Nerophis; species Nerophis ophidion. The sequence goes on along the minus strand of NC_084618.1, from coordinate 9,295,694 downwards.
CAACCCTCCACTTTTCGCGGGAGACCGTCAGGTTTCCCAAGGACCTGAGCTTCTTGTCCAGACCACCTAGTCAGGTCCGTAAGGGAAGAGTCTCGAGATAATAGACTTTTTTACAAAGTTATTTTTATTATGGAATACCTTTTTTTGGACATATTTCTATTTACAGGACTTTTCCTCTATTAGTATCTGTTGGTAAGGCTAATTGCTTTTATTCTTTATTTAAATACACCTTATAAATCTTTATTTAAATATTCTATATTAGCTGTACTTCACAGCAGGGTGCTGTTCATAGCTCTATACAGTTCTATAGTACAATAAGATCAGTAGCTACAAAGAAGTCAACATTAAAATGTTATTCCTTGGAAAGACACAAAGATAAACGCTATATAAAACCTTGTAAAATAAAGGCGGTTTTAAAGAGAAGGCTGATGGAGGGGGGGGGGGGGGGGGGGTCCATACGTGGAACAGTGGAAGCTTCCTGGGATGAAAAATGACAAACTCCATGATCGTTCTCAATCAAGAACACTGTAGATCATTATTAAACGTTCTGGGAAACAAAACAAAACAAAAAATTAAAGCTGCAAGCAGCGTTGGTCGGGTCCGCCTTTGGCTGCTGCCCCCGAGACGCCTTGGAGCCACTATTTAATGCATTGTGAAAGTAATGCAGTTGTTGTATTGAAGTGAAAATATCAGATTTCCTGTTGATTTTTGCCAAAGTATGTTGATTATTAAAATGTAGGTCTAAGTGAGACCTACATAGTGGTTTTTGTTTCATGTCTCTCTGACATTCCTACCGGAAGTTACAAGCAGTTTTGTCTTTGTTTTGTTTTGGGGTTTGGTTTTTTTATTAACTCGCAATTGTTGCCAGTCCTGATGTGTGTGTCAAGTTTGGTGAGTTTTGAAGCATTTTAAGGGGGTCAAATTACAGATGAAAGAGGCAAAAATGAAATTTTTTAGGAAAATTTGCGCGGGTGATCTTTGAAGGCACGTAAAATCAAAACCGGAGCAGTAATCAAAACTCTGATCCATACTTTTAATCAGAAGCGTCCAAACTCTCTCCTGTGCGAGTTTGAAGCCGAAACGACAAACGCATTCGGAGGAGTTTTCGTTTGAAAAAAGGTGACAGGTTTTCACAAAACTTTTATTTTGAAGGGGTAATTGCCAACTTCCTGTTGATTTTTTCTGCAGGCTGTCAATTATTAAAATGTAGGTCTAAGTGAGACCTACATAGAAGTTTTTGTTTCATGTCTTTGCGGCATTCTTACCGGAAGTTAAAAGCAATTTTGTTTGTGTTTTCTTCCTAGGTGCAGTTTTTTCTGTGTTTTATTCAAAAATAGCGCTAGAGCGCATTTTTCGATTTTGGGGTTTGTTTTTTTCGTTAGATCGCAATATTCGCCAGTCCAGATGTGTGCGCCAAGTTTGGTGACTTTTGAAGCATTTTAAGGGGGTCAAATTACAGCGCAAAGAGGCAAAAATTGCATTTTTTGCCAAAATTTTATTTTGAAGGGGTTTTTTGCCAACTTCCTGTAGATTTTTGCTGAAAGAAGTGAGTGTATGAAAATTGGGTCTAAGTCAGACCTACATAGAAGTTTTTGTTTCATGTCGCTATGACATTCCTAACAGAAGTTACATGCAGTTTTGTCTGTCATTTTTTTCCTAGGGGGCGCTAGAGCGCAATTTTCATGTTGGGGGATTGGTTGCTTAATATGTTGGGAAGGTTTGCTATACCGACGTGTGTGTCAAATTTGGTGAGTTTTGAAGCATGTTAAGGGGGTCAAATTACAGCGCGTAGGTGCGGAATAATAATAAAACACAGCAGTTTCAATAGGGTCCTTGGCCCATGGCAAAGGACTCCACAGGAGTCCAAGGCCAAGGACCCTAAAAAAGGAACTTGGTTGACGTGTGAGGAAGGAGCTTTCAAAATAAGAGCGGTGCACCCCTAGCTGGAGTGAAAAATACGCTTGTATTCGTTGAGGATCAACTCCACGATCTGGTTCTGGAAGACCGTGTGCATGGCCAGGTTGCCGGTCTCCACGGCGGGCCGCAGGAGCGTGGGTCCGAAGACGATGGCCACGTTCTGCACCGTCATGCGGTTCTCCTCGCCCGCCTGGATGACCCTGGGAGACGGCGCGGGGAGAGGAGGTCAGCGGCAGAAAAGGCGCGGAGCGGGCGCTACGCGATGTTGCGCCTTACCTGCGTAAATGTCCGAAGAGAAGCTTCATGGTGTCGTGGTTGGACGCCGGCAGGGATTGGACCAGGTTACAAATACGATCCACCTTTTTGTCGTAATCCGACATTTCTGCAAAGGATGAGGGATATCATCTGATCACGTCCAACACAAACGCTGCACAAACTGACATATAAGTAAGATCAAATACCGTATTTCCTTGAATTGCCACTACGGCACTTACCAAAGGCATGCAGTAAAAATTTGAGTGTGATGTAAGGATACACTCATGAAAAGCACATTTGATTAAAAAAAAAAACAACCTTACTATGGTCTTACCTTTACTTATAAATGAAGTCCATGTCAGCTCCTTCTGACCAAAAGCACCTCCTGCTTCGATTGAAAGTCCAGTTTAGAAAACTGCTATCAGTTAGCTCGGCTCCACAAGTGCGGGCGACGACAAAATTATCCCCGGACAACTCCCCCTCCCGTTCTGCTCCGTGGGTGATCTCTTTATCCCACCGCTGCCACCAGGAAGTGTTATTGTATAAATGATACACTGAGTTTTTAGGACCGGAACATGCTTTATTTCAGCCCGGTTGTTTACATAGCTAGCGTAGGTCCGTCGTGCACCCGCCACGTCATATCCGTCCCAGCACAATCACGTCACTCATTTCACTTCTTCTGCAGCCGAATAGTCGCAAGAAGGATCACTAGCGCCCTCTACCACCAGGAAGCTGGAGTCATTTAATGACTCATATTTGACAGACGCAGCTACGGTATTGTGACGGTCTCAAGCCGTCGTCTTGCGGGTTCCCAGGACCACCAAGGAAGGACATGGCCTGAGCAGTTTGACTTTGTTTATTTTTCAATAAAACCTCAGTCCACGTCGATCTTTTGCTCCTCCCCTCCGCTCACTCGGCGTCTCCTTGCCGCCATCTTGGCGTGCCCTGCCTGTCTGTCGGACCGTCGATTCTACAGGTATATTAATGAAACATATCTGCTTACTGTTCTTTTTAGCATATTCAATAGCTTGGACCTTAAATCCTACTGAATAGCTCTTAATCTTCTTCCCTTTATGTGATTTCAAATGATTGAAATCAGCCTCCTCCATTTTGAAAATGATGACAGGTGAAGTGTCACTCGTGACGTGACGAGTTTGACCCGGTGGTAATTCAAGGAAATACAGTATGTCAAAAAAAGGCTGACATTTGCTTATTTTCTGTCTGATAAGATCATTTTTCTCACTAAGCAGGTGTCATGTTTTACTTGTTTTAATTTTTGCTCCTAAATGTCAGTAAAATATTCCAGCTTGTAGCTGAGATGTGATGAGCTATGTTGAGTCAAACATGCTTGAAAGTAGAATATCAAGTCTTGCACAGCTGTGTCATCAACACAAGTATAAAATACTTGTTTTTAAAGTAATCATATCTTATTTCAAGCATGAAATAAAAAATCCTGACTTTACACATTTGTGTCTCATAATTAAAACAGATGGCAGCCAAATGGACTTTGCAGTTTTATTTTGAAAGAAAGAAGAGAAAAGAGGCACTTATATATTAGTACACCTGGCACAGTGCAGCAAACTGACACTTCGTATTTAAACATTTAACATGTGACATTTCTAAATATTTTGGACAGAAATAGTTCATAAACATTCAGATAAATTACAAAATCCAAAATTTGCTCAGGATCCGGGCTGTAAATAAAAAAAATTCCGCCTGATTGTTGCTTATATAGACACCAGCGCCCCCCACAACCCCAAAAGGAATAAGCGGTAGGAAATGGATGGATGGATGGATATATATATGTATATATCCATCCATCCATTTTCTACCGCTTATTCCTTTTGGGGTCGCAAAGGGGTGCTGGTGTCTATATCAGCTCATCGCAGGGCCATGTGTGTGTGTGTGTATATATATATATTTTATATATATGTATACATACACATATAAATAAACACAGACACACATATATATACACATCTTTACATACATTCACACACATACACATACATATATATATGTATAAATTCCATATACATATATATATAAAATATATATGTATATATACACATATATAAACACACACACATATACATATATATATATATACACATCTTTATATACATTCACATATATATATATATATATACATATATATACACAGACAAACTTCAATATATATACACACACATAAATATGTATATATATATACACAAAAGACTATATATATATATATATATATATATATATCTATATATATGTATGATATATATAGATATATATATATATACACACACACACACACACACATATATATATACACACACACAAATAAATATGTATATATACACAAAATAATATATATATATATGTATATATATATATATATACACACACACAAATACATATAAATATATACACACATATATTATATATATATAATGTGTGTGTGTATATATATATATATATATATATATATACTGTATATAAATGTGTATATATATTAGTTATCGCGATCCTCACGTTCTGCGATTCAGTATCGATTCTCATTTTAAAAATATGTACATTTTTTTTCATTTATTTTATTTTTTTTAATCAATCCAACAAACCACTATACAACAATACCATAACAATGCAATCCAATTCCAAAACCAAACCTGACCCAGCAACACTCAGAACTGCAATAAACAGAGCAATTGAGAGGAGACACAAACACCACACACTTGCATGGCATCTCATAAGCTTGACAACACACCGTGTCCAATATTTTCACAAAGATAAAATAAGTCAGATTTTTGCTTCCTTTAATAGTTAAAACAAATTCACATTATTGCAATCAGTTGATAAAACATTGTCCTTTACAATTATAAAAGCTTTTTTTTTTTTTAAATCTACTACTCTGCTAGCATGTCAGCAGACTGGGGTAGATCCTGCTGAAATCTACGTATTGAATGAATACACAATCCTTTTCAATCGGAAAAATATCGTTTTTGAATCCAGAATCGCGTTGAATAAAAAAAAAATCGATTTATATGCGAATCACGACCCCAAGAATCGATATTGCATCGAGACGTGGGACACCCAAAGATTCGCAGCCCTAATATATTTATACACACACACACACACACACACATTTATTAGTAGGGTCCTGATACATTATTGATACCAGCGATATCAGTAAAAGAAGTATTATCAGTGTGTATGTAGAATGTCCGATACAAGCAGTCATATTTAAAAATGGTGTCCTGATACATTATTGATATTGAAGATTAGTCTGATACCAGCAAAAGATCGGGTGAAAATATTGCATATTGTGAGATTTTGCCATAAAAAAAGTTGAGTTTTCTTCAGCAAAAAGTGAGGAGTTGACACCAAGGGACACATCTGAAGTTTTAGGTTCAGATTTTAGGTCAAAAACTACTTATTTGACTTATTTTGAACACTGACTGAGAACCTTTCACCTTCACTAAAGTCCAGATGACCACGATGGTTACAAGAAATATTGTGATGGTTTTGAAAATGCAAAATGGCAAAAGTGAGTTTCATTTCTGTAGAAGTGACATGTTGGGATATTTACACAATAATAATAATAATAATGATAATAATAATAATAATAATAATAATAAAGTTGGGAAGTGAAAGTCTTCTTACTGATGGCGGTGATGAAGTCATAGAAGAGTCTGTAGGGGAAGAGAGGCTCAGGAAGCTCACGCAGGAAGAGCTTGAGCGCCCCCGTCAGGACGTGAGCGTCCTGCCAATGTCCGTCCTCCAGGTCCAGTTGGTCTGTGGACCACAGCAGCAAACATCAACATCCTGCGTTCTACGCCCAGCAAACATCGACAACCTGCGTCCTACGCCCAGCAAACATCGACAACCTGCGTCCTACGCCCAGCAAACATCGACAACCTGCGTCCTACGCCCAGCAAACATTGACAACCTGCGTCCTACGCCCAGCAAACATCGACATCCTGCGTCCTACGCCCAGCAAACATCGACAACCTGCGTCCTACGCCCAGCAAACATCGACAACCTGGGTCCTACGCCCAGCAAACATCGACAACCTGCGTCCTACGCCCAGCAAACATCGACAACCTGCGTCCTACGCCCAGCAAACATCAACATCCTGCGTTCTACGCCCAGCAAACATCGACAACCTGCGTCCTACGCCCAGCAAACATCGACAACCTGCGTCCTACGCCCAGCAAACATCGACAACCTGCGTCCTACGCCCAGCAAACATCGACAACCTGCGTCCTACGCCCAGCAAACATCGACAACCTGCGTCCTACGCCCAGCAAACATCAACAACCTGCGTCCTACACCCAGCAAACATCGACAACCTGCGTCCTACGCCCAGCAAACATCGACAACCTGCGTCCTACGCCCAGCAAACATCGACAACCTGCGTCCTACGCCCAGCAAACATCGACAACCTGCGTCCTACGCCCAGCAAACATCAACAACCTGCGTCCTACGCCCAGCAAACATCGACAACCTGCGTCCTACGCCCAGCAAACATCGACAACCTGCGTCCTACGCCCAGCAAACATCAACAACCTGCGTCCTACGCCCAGCAAACATCAACATCCTGCGTCCTACGCCCAGCAAACATCGACAACCTGCGTCCTACGCCCAGCAAACATCGACATCCTGCGTCCTACTCCCAGCAAACATCGACATCCTGCGTCCTACGCCCAGCGAACATCGACAACCTGCGTCCTACGCCCAGCGAACATCGACAACCTGCGTCCTACGCCCAGCAAACATCGACAACCTGCGTCCTACGCCCAGCAAACATCGACAACCTGCGTCCTACGCCCAGCAAACATCGACAACCTGCGTCCTACGCCCAGCAAACATCGACAACCTGCGTCCTACGCCCAGCAAACATCGACAACCTGCGTCCTACGCCCAGCAAACATCGACAACCTGCGTCCTACGCCCAGCAAACATCGACAACCTGCGTCCTACGCCCAGCAAACATCGACAACCTGCGTCCTACGCCCAGCAAACATCGACAACATGCGTCCTACGCCCAGCAAACATCGACAACATGCGTCCTACGCCCAGCAAACATCGACAACCTGCGTCCTACGCCCAGCAAACATCGACAACCTGCGTCCTACGCCCAGCAAACATCGACAACCTGCGTCCTACGCCCAGCAAACATCGACAACATGCGTCCTACGCCCAGCAAACATCGACAACATGCGTCCTACGCCCAGCAAACATCGACAACCTGCGTCCTACGCCCAGCAAACATCGACAACCTGCGTCCTACGCCCAGCAAACATCGACAACCTGCGTCCTACGCCCAGCAAACATCGACAACCTGCGTCCTACGCCCAGCAAACATCGACAACCTGCGTCCTACGCCCAGCAAACATCGACAACCTGCGTCCTACGCCCAGCAAACATCGACAACATGCGTCCTACGCCCAGCAAACATCGACAACCTGCATCCTACGCCCAGCCAACATCGACAACCTGCGTCCTACGCCCAGCAAACATCGACAACCTGCGTCCTACGCCCAGCAAACATCGACAACCTGCGTCCTACGCCCAGCAAACATCGACAACCTGCGTCCTACGCCCAGCAAACATCGATAACATGCGTCCTACGCCCAGCAAACATCGACAACCTGCGTCCTACGCCCAGCAAACATCGACAATCTGCGTCCTACGCCCAGCAAACATCGACAACCTGCGTCCTACGCCCAGCAAACATCGACAACATGCGTCCTACGCCCAGCAAACATCGACAACATGCGTCCTACGCCCAGCAAACATCGACAACCTGCGTCCTACGCCCAGCAAACATCAACAACCTGCATCCTACGCCCAGCAAACATCGACAACCTGCGTCCTACGCCCAACAAACATCGACAACCTGCGCCCTACGCCCAGCAAACATTAACAACCTGCGTCCTACGCCCAGCAAACATCAACAACCTGCGTCCTACGCCCAGCAAACATCGACAACCTGCGTCCTACGCCCAGCAAACATCGACATCCTGCGTCCTACGCCCAGCAAACATCGACAACCTGCGTCCTACGCCCAGCAAACATCGACAACCTGCGTCCTACGCCCAGCAAACATCGACATCCTGCGTCCTACTCCCAGCAAACATCGACAACCTGCGTCCTACGCCCAGCAAACATCGACAACCTGCGTCCTACGCCCAGCAAACATCGACAACCTGCGTCCTACGCCCAGCAAACATCGACAACCTGCGTCCTACGCCCAGCAAACATCGACAACCTGCGTCCTACGCCCAGCAAACATCGACAACCTGCGTCCTACGCCCAGCAAACATCGACAACCTGCGTCCTACGCCCAGCAAACATCGACAACCTGCGTCCTACGCCCAGCAAACATCGACAACCTGCGTCCTACGCCCAGCAAACATCGACAACCTGCGTCCTACGCCCAGCAAACATCGACAACATGCGTCCTACGCCCAGCAAACATCGACAACCTGCATCCTACGCCCAGCAAACATCAACAACCTGCGTCCTACGCCCGGCAAACATCGACAACCTGCGTCCTACGCCCAGCAAACATCGACAACCTGCGTCCTACGCCCAGCAAACATCAACAACCTGCGTCCTACGCCCATAAACATCAACAACCTGCGTCCTACACCCAGCAAACATCAACAACCTGCGTCCTACACCCAGCAAACATCGACAACCTGCGCCCTACGCCCAGCAAACATCAACAACCTGCGTCCTACACCCAGCAAACATCGACAACCTGCGTCCTACGCCCAGCAAACATCAACAACCTGCGTCCTACGGCCAGCAAACATCGACAACCTGCGTCCTACGCCCAGCAAACATCGACAACCTGCGTCCTACGCCCAGCAAACATCGACACAACCTGCGTCCTACCCCCAGCAAACATCGACAACCTGCGTCCTACACCCAGCAAACATCGACAACCTGCGTCCTACACCCAGCAAACATCGACAACCTGCGTCCTACACCCAGCAAACATCGACAACCTGCGTCCTACGCCCAGCAAACATCGACAACCTGCGTCCTACACCCAGCAAACATCGACAACCTGCGTCCTACGCCCAGCAAACATCAACAACCTGCGTCCTACGGCCAGCAAACATCGACAACCTGCGTCCTACGCCCAGCAAACATCGACAACCTGCGTCCTACGCCCAGCAAACATCGACACAACCTGCGTCCTACCCCCAGCAAACATCGACAACCTGCGTCCTACACCCAGCAAACATCGACAACCTGCGTCCTACACCCAGCAAACATCGACAACCTGCGTCCTACACCCAGCAAACATCGACAACCTGCGTCCTACGCCCAGCAAACATCGACAACCTGCGTCCTACACCCAGCAAACATCGACAACCTGCGTCCTACACCCAGCAAACATCGACAACCTTACCGTGATCCGCCATGATGCGCAGCTTCTGGATGACGGCCAGGTTCCCGCTGACCCTGTAGAGTCCGTCCACGTCCAAGCCTGCCAGTGGACACATGGGGGTGTGGTCAGGGGGTGAGTGGTCCACCATGTGGGTGTGGGTGTGGGTGTGGGTGGGTGTGACCCTACCTCTCCTCTCCACAGCCTTGATGCAGGTCTCCACAAAGCGGGGCACGGTGGTCCCCTCCAGTGCACACAGAGTGTCCAGGTGGCAGCCGAACACATTGTCTGCAGGCCAGCAGCACAGCAGTCAGTACTAACATACAAGATCTGGACCAGTTCTTAAGTCCAGGCTGGGGCAGCTGACCACGCCCACTCTGTTCCCATTGGTCAGCTTTGTGTACGTCCCACTATTCAGGTTTTGTACCTCATATGGCCGAAAAAGTGGTGTAGAGGAACTTGGACTCCCTAAATAGTGACCTGAGAACTTTTGGTAAAATTCTCCTACTTGACCATTGGCAAGGTTAAAGAGCGCCACAGACTTAAGGTTAAAGAGCACTATAGACTGACGTTTAAAGAGCGCTATAGACTGAAAGTTAAAGAGCGCTATAGACGGAAGGTTAAAGAGTACTATAGACCGAAGGTTAAAGAGCGCTATAGACTGAAAGTTAAAGAGCGCTATAGACGGAAGGTTAAAGAGTACTATAGACCGACGGTTAAAGAGCGCTATAGACTGAAAGTTAAAGAGCGCTATAGACGGAAGGTTAAAGAGTACTATAGACCGAAGGTTAAAGAGCGCTACAGACTGAAGGTTAAAGAGTACTATAGACTGAAAGTTAAAGAGCGCTATAGACTGAAGGTTAAAGAGCGCTATAGACCGAAGGATAAAGAGCGCTATAGACTGAAAGTTAAAGAGCACTATAGACTGAGAGTCAAAGAGCGCTACAGACTGAAGGTTAAAGAGCGCTATAGACTGAAGTTTAAAGAGCGCTATAGACTGAAAGTTAAAGAGCGCTATAGACGGAAGGTTAAAGAGTACTATAGACCGAAGGTTAAAGAGCGCTACAGACTGAAGGTTAAAGAGTACTATAGACTGAAAGTTAAAGAGCGCTATAGACTGAAGGTTAAAGAGCGCTATAGACCGAAGGATAAAGAGCGCTACAGACTGAAGGTTAAAGAGCACTATAGACTGAGAGTCAAAGAGCGCTACAGACTGAAGGTTAAAGAGCGCTACAGACTGAAGGTTAAAGAGTACTATAGACTGAAAGTTAAAGAGCGCTATAGACTGAAGGTTAAAGAGCGCTATAGACCGAAGGATAAAGAGCGCTATAGACTGAAAGTTAAAGAGCACTATAGACTGAGAGTCAAAGAGCGCTACAGACTGAAGGTTAAAGAGCGCTATAGACTGAAGTTTAAAGAGCGCTATAGACTGAAAGTTAAAGAGCGCTATAGACGGAAGGTTAAAGAGTACTATAGACCGAAGGTTAAAGAGCGCTACAGACTGAAGGTTAAAGAGTACTATAGACTGAAAGTTAAAGAGCGCTATAGACTGAAGGTTAAAGAGCGCTATAGACCGAAAGATAAAGAGCGCTACAGACTGAAGGTTAAAGAGCACTATAGACTGAGAGTCAAAGAGCGCTACAGACTGAAGGTTAAAGAGCGCTATAGACCGAGGGTTAAAGAGCGTTATAGACTGAAGGTTAAAGAGCACTATAGACTGAGAGTTAAAGAGCGCTACAAACTGAAGTTTTAAAAGATCACTATAGATTGAAGGTGAAAGAGCGTTATAGACTGAAGGTTAAAGTGCGCTACAGACTGAAGGTTAAAGAGCACTATAGACTGAAGGTTAAAGTGCGCTACAGACTGAAGGTTAAAGAGCACTATAAACTGAAGTTTTAAAAGATCACTATAGATTGAAGGTGAAAGAGCGTTATAGACTGAAGGTTAAAGTGCGCTACAGACTGAAGGTTAAAGAGCACTATAGACTGAAGGTTAAAGTGCGCTACAGACTGAAGGTTAAAGAGCACTATAGACTGAAGGTTAAAGAGTGCTATAGACTGAAGGCCAAAGAGTGCTATAGACTGAAGGTTAAAGAGTGCTACAGACTGAAGGTTAAAGAGCGTTATCAACTGAGAGTTAAAGAGCGCTATAGACTGACGGTTAAAGATCACTATAGATTGAAGGTTAAAGATCGATATAGACTGAAGGTTAAAGTGCGCTACAGACTGAAGGTTAAACAGCACTACAGACTAATGGTTAAAGAGCGCTACGGACTGAAGGTTAAAGAGCGCTACGGACTGAAGGTTAAAGATCGCTATATACCGAAGGTTAAAGAGCGCTATAGACCAAAGGTTAAAGAGCGCTATAGACCAAAGGTTAAAGAGCGCTATAGACCGAAGATTAAAGAGCGGTATAGACTGAAGGTTAAAGAGTGCTATAGACTGAAGGTTAAAGAGGGCTATAGACTGAAGGTTAAAGAGCGCTATAGACTGAAGGTTAAAGAGCACTATAGACAGAGTTAAAGAGCGCTATAGACTGAAGGCCAAAGAGTGCTATAGACTGAAGGTTAAAGAGTGCTATAGACTGAATGTTAAAAAGTGCTATAGACTGAAGGTAAAAGAGGGCTATAGACTGAAGGTTAAAGAGTGCTACAGACTGAATGTTAAAGAGCGTTATCAACTGAGAGTTAAAGAGCGCTATAGACTGACGGTTAAAGATCACTATAGATTGAAGGTTAAAGATCGATATAGACTGAAGGTTAAAGTGCGCTACAGACTGAAGGTTAAAGAGCACTACAGACTAAGGGTTAAAGAGGGCTATGGACTGAAGGTTAAAGATCGCTATATACCGAAGGTTAAAGAGCGCTATAGACCAAAGGTTAAAGAGCGCTATGGACTGAAGGTTAAAGAGCGCTATAGACCGACGGTTAAAGAGCGCTATAGACCGAAGGTTAAAGAGCGCTATAGACCGAGGGTTAAAGAGCGTTATAGACTGAAGGTTAAAGAGCACTATAGACTGAGAGTTAAAGAGCGCTACAGACTGAAGTTTTAAAAGATCACTATAGATTGAAGGTGAAAGAGCGTTATAGACTGAAGGTTAAAGTGCGCTACAGACTGAAGGTTAAAGAGCACTATAGACTGAAGGTTAAAGTGCGCTACAGACTGAAGGTTAAAGAGCACTATAAACTGAAGTTTTAAAAGATCACTATAGATTGAAGGTGAAAGAGCGTTATAGACTGAAGGTTAAAGTGCGCTACAGACTGAAGGTTAAAGAGCACTATAGACTGAAGGTTAAAGTGCGCTACAGACTGAAGGTTAAAGAGCACTATAGACTGAAGGTTAAAGAGTGCTATAGACTGAAGGCCAAAGAGTGCTATAGACTGAAGGTTAAAGAGTGCTACAGACTGAAGGTTAAAGAGCGTTATCAACTGAGAGTTAAAGAGCGCTATAGACTGACGGTTAAAGATCACTATAGATTGAAGGTTAAAGATCGATATAGACTGAAGGTTAAAGTGCGCTACAGACTGAAGGTTAAACAGCACTACAGACTAATGGTTAAAGAGCGCTACGGACTGAAGGTTAAAGAGCGCTACGGACTGAAGGTTAAAGATCGCTATATACCGAAGGTTAAAGAGCGCTATAGACCAAAGGTTAAAGAGCGCTATAGACCAAAGGTTAAAGAGCGCTATAGACCGAAGATTAAAGAGCGGTATAGACTGAAGGTTAAAGAGTGCTATAGACTGAAGGTTAAAGAGGGCTATAGACTGAAGGTTAAAGAGCGCTATAGACTGAAGGTTAAAGAGCACTATAGACAGAGTTAAAGAGCGCTATAGACTGAAGGCCAAAGAGTGCTATAGACTGAAGGTTAAAGAGTGCTATAGACTGAATGTTAAAAAGTGCTATAGACTGAAGGTAAAAGAGGGCTATAGACTGAAGGTTAAAGAGTGCTACAGACTGAAGGTTAAAGAGCGTTATCAACTGAGAGTTAAAGAGCGCTATAGACTGACGGTTAAAGATCACTATAGATTGAAGGTTAAAGATCGATATAGACTGAAGGTTAAAGTGCGCTACAGACTGAAGGTTAAAGAGCACTACAGACTAAGGGTTAAAGAGGGCTATGGACTGAAGGTTAAAGATCGCTATATACCGAAGGTTGAAGAGCGCTATAGACCAAAGGTTAAAGAGCGCTATGGACTGAAGGTTAAAGAGCGCTATAGACCGACGGTTAAACAGCGCTATAGACCGAAGGTTAAAGAGCGCTATAGACCGAAGGTTAAAGAGCGCTATAGACCGAAGGTTAAAGAGCGGTATTGACTGAAGGTTAAAGAGTGCTATAGACTGAAGGTTAAAGAGCATTATAGATTGAAGGTTAAAGAGCGCTATAGACTGAAGCCCAAAGAGTGCTATAGACCGAAGGTTAAAGAGCGCTATAGACTGAAGGTTAAAGAGAGCTATAGACTGAAGGTAAAAGAGTGCTATAGACTGAGGGTTAAAGAGTGCTATAGACTGAGGGTTAAAGAGTGCTATAGACTGAAGGTTAAAGAGCGCTATAGACTGGTGGTTAAAGAGCGCTATAGACTGAAGGTTAAAGAGTGCTATAGACTGAAGGTTAAAGAGCGTTATAAACTGAAGGCTAAAGAGTGCTATAGACTGAGGGTTAAAGAGCGCTATAGACTGAAGGTTAAAGAGTGCTATAGACTGAAGGTAAAAGAGTGCTATAGACTGAGGGTTAAAGAGTGCTATAGACTGAAGGTTAAAGAGCGCTATAGACTGGTGGTTAAAGAGCGCTATAGACTGAGGGTTAAAGAGCGCTATAGACTGAAGGCCAAAGAGTGCTATAGACTGAAGGTTAAAGAGTGCTATAGACTGAAGGTTAAAGAGTGCTGTAGACTGAAGGTTAAAGAGCGTTATAAACTGAAGGTTAAAGAGCGTTATAAACTGAAGGCTAAAGAGTGCTATAGACTGAGGGTTAAAGAGCGCTATAGACTGAAGGTTAAAGAGTGCTATAGACTGAAGGCCAAAGAGTGCTATAGACTAAGGGTTAAAGGGCACTATAGACTGAAGGTTAAAGAGGGCTATAGACTGAAGGTTAAAGAGCGCTATAGACTGAAAGTTAAAGAACGCTATAGAAGTGAACTTAAGTCTTGTTCCCCTCCCATGTTGTAGGTGTCAGTAGTGCACTGTAATAAAGATGCAAGTACCTCGTATGTAGCCTTTCTCCTTGACGGCCTGCAGCGAGGGGCGCTTGGACAGGAACTTCATCAGCTTGGTGCGAACCCTCTTGGGGTCGGTCTCTCCTGCGCTGCTGCTGTAGACACTCAGTCTGGAGGCTGGCAGAGGAGACGCTGAGTCAGCATGGATGCCAGGAGAGTGTCGGGAGGTGAGAAGAGGACAACATGTCTTCACATCCGAAACGGGATTTATGTTCATCCCGATTCCAAATCAATTCACCAAAAATCGATTTACAAAGAAATATTTGATTTTTGTATAACCGGAAGGAGCTTTTCTAACCTGTAACCTCTTTTAAGAAAGCGTCATTATTATTATTATATCAATAATACTTTGTGGAAAGTTGGTTTAAATCCAATTGTCACCCCAGGAATCAGAATCGGATCCAATCATTAGGTGCCTAAAGATCCACACCCCTCAATGTTGAATTTAAGGATTTTTTTCTCACAATGGTGGACCAGACGGGACAGGGATAGCAGGTAAGAGCTTGATTTAATTTACAAAAATAAAACAACACTGGGACAAAAAAGAGCAAAAGAAAGCTCGTGCCTACGCACGGGAAGCTAAGCTAAAACTTAGCACGGAAGAAGACATAGGAAGACACCTGGTGAAAGTTGCTTACCACAAACAAAGGATCAAGGATGAACTGAGGTAGAAGGCAGGCTTAAATACTGGCAGTAATCAAGAATAACAGGTGTGCGTCAACAGCGAGTAGCAGGTGGAGCTAATATGAAACCATGGTACCCAGATAAATCAGGAAGAGCAAAACTCGGAACAGGAAAAGTAAAAAAATAATCAAAAAACACAAAAGGACTCAAAAACCCAAATAACATATGATCCGGGCGGCGGATCATAACATTTTTGTCACTTCTGATCGCTTGTGAGGGCACCGAAGGGACAGTTCAGCATACAGTTGATCCATCACCTCTGTCAGGCTTGTCCCTGACAGTTTTGGTCTATGTCTTAGTTTTTCCTCTGCATTTGTCTTTAGTTTCTGTCAGAGTTATCTGGTGTCGAACCCCAAGATGCAGAGATGGAGGCAGGCATGCAATGTGGAAACATGATTGAATTAAATACTAAGACAAAAACAAAACCAAAAGGGTACAAACACAAAGCGCGCACCAGGGAGATAATCAAACAAAATGAACTAGCCTGGGAGCTAGAAAATAACGAACAGGAGCTTAGCGTGGAAGCTAGCGGGTAGCGAACAGAAAAAAACTTCCATAAAACGGAAGCAGGGAACAAAAAACAGTAAGCTATATTCAGTTGTTTGTTTTATTTTTCGTTATACAAGTACGACTTCTGTCTGCCTGTTCGCTACCCGCTAGCTTCCACGCTAAGCTCCTGTTCGTTATTTTCTAGCTCCCAGGCTAGCTCCTTTTGTTTGATTATCCACCTGGTGCGCGCTTTGTGTTTGTACCCTTTTGGTTTTGTTTTGGCCTTAGTATTTCATTAAATCATGTTTTCACATTGCATGCCTGCCTCCATCTCTGCATCTTGGGTTCGACACCAGATAACTCTGACAGAAACTAAAGACAAATGCAGAGGAAAAACTAAGACATAAACCAAAACTGTTAGGGACAAGCCTGACAACCTCCTAGTTATGTTAGTTTGATGTCCAGTACTGTTTACACTTTATATTGTGTTCAAGGTCTACACACCTCGACTAAAATATGGACTTTTGTCCAGGCTGGAACCGATTATTCACATTTACATTGAGAACCGACTGTTCTATTCAGTACCAGAACCAAGTATTCTGGTAAAAGGCGTAGAAGGTGGTGTGTGCCAGCATGGTGTAAAAGGTGTAGAAGGTGGTGTGTGCCAGCATGGTGTAAAAGGTGTAGAAGGTGGTGTGTGCCAGCATGGTGTAAAAGGTGTAGATGGTGTGTGCCAGCATGGTGTAAAAGGTGTAGAGGGTGGTGTGTGCCAGTACGGTGTAAAAGGTGTAGAAGGTGTGTGCCAGCATGGTGTAAAAGGTGTAGAAGGTGGTGTGTGCCAGCATGGTGTAAAAGGTGTAGAAGGTGGTGTCTGAAAGCATGGTGTAAAAGGTGCAGAAGGTGGTGTGTGCCAGCATGTTGTAAAAGGTGTAGAAGGTGTGTGCCAGCATGGTGTAAAAGGTGTAGAAGGTGTGTGCCAGCATGGTGTAAAAGGTGTAGAAGGTGGTGTGTGCCAGCATGGTGTAAAAGGTGTAGAAGGTGGTGTCTGCCAGCATGGTGTAAAAGGTGTAGAAGGTGGTGTGTGCCATAATGGTGTAAAAGGTGTAGAAGGTGGTGTGTGCCAGCATGGTGTAAAAGGTGTAGAAGGTGGTGTGTGCCAGCATGGTGTAAAAGGCGTAGAAGGTGGTGTGTGCCAGCATGGTGTAAAAGGCGTAGAAGGTGGTGTGTGCCATAATGGTGTAAATGGTGTAGAAGGTGTGTGCCAGCATGGTGTAAAAGGTGTAGAAGGTGGTGTGTGCCAGCATGGTGTAAAAGGTGTAGAAGGTGTGTGCCAGCATGGTGTAAAAGGTGTAGAAGGTGGTGTGTGCCAGCATGGTGTAAAAGGCGTAGAGGGTGGTGTGTGCCAGCATGGTGTAAAAGGTGTAGAAGGTGGTGTGTGCCAACATGGTGTAAAAGGTGTAGAAGGTGGTGTGTGCCAGCATGGTGTAGAAGGTGGTGTGTGCCAGCATGGTGTAGAAGGTGGTGTGTGCCAGCATGGTGTAAAAGGTGTAGAAGGTGGTGTGTGCCAGCATGGTGTAGAAGGTGGTGTGTGCCAGCATGGTGTAGAAGGTGGTGTGCCAGCATGGTGTAAAAGGTGTAGAAGGTGGTGTGTGCCAGCATGGTGTAAAAGGTGTAGAAGGTGGTGTGTGCCAGCATGGTGTAGAAGGTGGTGTGTGCCAGCATGGTGTAAAAGGCGTAGAAGGTGGTGTGTGCCAGCATGGTGTAAAAGGCGTAGAAGGTGGTGTGTGCCAGCATGGTGTAAAAGGTGTAGAAGGTGGTGTGTGCCAGCATGGTGTAAAAGGCGTAGAGGGTGGTGTGTGCCAGCATGGTGTAAAAGGTGTAGAAGGTGGTGTGTGCCAGCATGGTGTAAAAGGTGTAGAAGGTGGTGTGTGCCAGCATGGTGTAGAAGGTGGTGTGTGCCAGCATGGTGTAGAAGGTGGTGTGCCAGCATGGTGTAAAAGGTGTAGAAGGTGGTGTGTGCCAGCATGGTGTAAAAGGTGTAGAAGGCGGTGTGTGCCAGCATGGTGTAGAAGGTGGTGTGTGCCAGCATGGTGTAAAAGGTGTAGAAGGTGGTGTGTGCCAGCATGGTGTAAAAGGTGTAGAAGGTGGTGTGTGCCAGCATGGTGTAGAAGGTGGTGTGTGCCAGCATGGTGTAGAAGGTGGTGTGCCAGCATGGTGTAAAAGGTGTAGAAGGTGATGTGTGCCAGCATGGTGTAGAAGGTGGTGTGTGCCAGCATGGTGTAGTTGACTCACATCTCCGCACGTCAAAGCCTCCTCCAAACTTGTCGTCCCGCTCCAAGGTGCCGACCTTCTCCAACAGGTCCGCCTCCTCCCCCTCCGAATGGGGGTCCTGGTACTCCTGGAACACAGCACACTAGGTCAAGGTTGCCTCGTTCCTGTGAGAATCCTGCGTGTGACTGGAAGCATGAGGGAGTGGGACTACCTGCAGTGTGCTCAAACAACCACCAGGTGGCAAAAACTGTTATTTTTTTAATCACCTGAGAAATATTTCTAAAGTGAGAAATTTTGCTGCGAAAATTGTTTTGGAAATTATAAAAGTCAGCATTTAAGAGACTTCAGACGCTACAAAATGCAGATGCCAGACATTAGACCACCCAGACCAGACCACGTCACCCCCATGTGCTCCAGTCTTCATTGGATTCCAGTCCAATGTTAGCCCTGACTTTAGTCTGCATGGTGGGGCCCCTCAGTACATCACTGACTTGTTATACTATCATGGTGGGGCGCCTCAGTACTTCACTGACTTCAGGCCAAATGAAAATACAGCTTCACTACGTTAGTCCTAATTTTTGCGCTTAATAAACTTCTCTATGACTTTAGCACTTACAATTATTTGTTAAAACTTGCAAACTATGTTGTACTAAAAAAGATTAAATCATAACTAAAATATAATAAAACAAATCATGACATATTTCCTCAGAACACAGTCATTAAAGTGACAGTGCAAGTGAAAATACAGCTTCACCACTTTAGTCATCAGTTTTGCGCTTGGGAAACTTCCCTATGACTTTAGCACTTACAATTATTTATAAAAATTAGCAAACTATGTTGTACTAAAATACATTAAATTATACTAAATGAATACTAAATTATAAAACTAATCAAGATATTGTTTCTGCATAAACAGTCAATAAAATGACACTGCAAATGAAAATACAGCTTCACCACTTTAGTCATCATTTTTGCGCTTAAGAAACTTCTCTGTGACTCTAGCGCTTACAATTATTCATTAAAATTTACAAACAATGTTGTACTAAAATAAATAAAATTAAAACTAAATTAATAATACATCAACACAAATCACGGCATATTTCCTTAATAAACTGTCAATAAAATGACAGTGCAAATAAAAATTCAGCTTCACCTCTTTAGTCATATTTTTTGCGCTTAAGAAACTTTAGCAGGAGACTGTTTGAAGTTGTCATGACTGCCACACGTGGTGGAAAAGTGTATTACAGCTGAGGAACATGTTTCTTAACAGTGGGCCCCGGCCTTATGGTAAATAAAGAGTGGTGTAAGTGACTCACCAGCTGCCGTATGGTGTCCATTAGGACTTTGTGCCAGTCGTTGATGATGCAATCAGTGTCGTACTGGATCAGGTACTCGGCACCGTTCTTGCTCTTTAACTGGAAGGAAAGTCCAAGGTCGGTCAGGTTCTCACACACACACCAAACACCACTTTCAGCCCGACTCACCTCTAGAACATTCTTTTTGCTGGACTTGTCTTTGGAGGCCCAGCCGATCCCAGCTCCCCGCAGGTCCACCCTGACCTCGGGGACGATCTGATTGGTCTTGTTCTGCGTGGGGTAGGAGGATGAGACTTCAGGCCAAAACTGGTCGTGCCACCTTGCTGCAGGTGTCGCAGGGTTCTTACCAGCGCTCCCGGCGCCCCTGATTTTGGATCCTTGTGGAAGGTCAGCACTCCTCCGTGCAGGACAGTCCAAGTCTGGGTCCAGTTTTTCCTGAGGCGAGAAGGCGATAAGGAAAGTCAGTGTTTGCTGACACAGAACTTCTAAAAAAAAGAAGAGCAGAGAATTGGACTAAAGATCTCCCGACATCTTTTTATCAGGGTTGGTGCTGATTAGTAGTCCACCATGTTTGCAGTGCTGATTAGTAGTCCACCATGTTTGCAGTGCTGATTAGTAGTCCACCATGTTTGCAGTGGTGATTAGTAGTCCACCATGTTTGCAGTGGTGATTAGTAGTCCACCATGTTTGCAGTGGTGATTAGTAGTCCACCATGTTTGCAGTGGTGATTAGTAGTCCACCATGTTTGCAGTGGTGATTAGTAGTCCACCGTGTTTGCAGTGGTGATTAGTAGTCCACCATGTTTGCAGTGGTGATTAGTAGTCCACCATGTTTGCAGTGGTGATTAGTAGTCCACCATGTTTGCAGTGGTGATTAGTAGTCCACCATGTTTGCAGTGGTGATTAGTAGTCCACCATGTTTGCAGTGGTGATTAGTAGTCCACCATGTTTGCAGTGATGATTAGTAGTCCACCATGTTTGCAGTGCTGATTAGTAGTCCACCATGTTTGCAGTGCTGATTAGTAGTCCACCATGTTTGCAGTAGTGATTAGTAGTCCACCATGTTTGCAGTGCTGATTAGTAGTCCACCATGTTTGCAGTGGTGATTAGTAGTCCACCATGTTTGCAGTGGTGATTAGTAGTCCACCATGTTTGCAGTGCTGATTAGTAGTCCACCAAGTTTGCAGTGGTGATTAGTAGTCCACCATGTTTGCAGTGGTTATTAGTAGTCCACCATGTTTGCAGTGATGATTAGTAGTCCACCAAGTTTGCAGTGGTGATTTGTAGTCCACCATGTTTGCAGTGGTGATTAGTAGTCCACCATGTTTGCAGTGGTGATTTGTAGTCCACCATGTTTGCAGTGGTGATTAGTAGTCCACCATGTTTGCAGTGGTGATTAGTAGTCCACCATGTTTGCAGTGATGATTAGTAGTCCACCATGTTTGCAGTGGTGATTAGTAGTCCACCATGTTTGTAGTGGTGATTAGTAGTCCACCATGTTTGCAGTGGTGATTAGTAGTCCACCATGTTTGCAGTGGTGATTAGTAGTCCACCATGTTTGCAGTGGTGATTAGTAGTCCACCATGTTTGCAGTGGTGATTAGTAGTCCACCGTGTTTGCAGTGGTGATTAGTAGTCCACCATGTTTGCAGTGGTGATTAGTAGTCCACCATGTTTGCAGTGGTGATTAGTAGTCCACCATGTTTGCAGTGGTGATTAGTAGTCCACCATGTTTGCAGTGGTGATTAGTAGTCCACCATGTTTGCAGTGGTGATTAGTAGTCCACCATGTTTGCAGTGCTGATTAGTAGTCCACCATGTTTGCAGTGCTGATTAGTAGTCCACCATGTTTGCAGTGCTGATTAGTAGTCCACCATGTTTGCAGTAGTGATTAGTAGTCCACCATGTTTGCAGTGCTGATTAGTAGTCCACCATGTTTGCAGTGGTGATTAGTAGTCCACCATGTTTGCAGTGGTGATTAGTAGTCCACCATGTTTGCAGTGCTGATTAGTAGTCCACCAAGTTTGCAGTGGTGATTAGTAGTCCACCATGTTTGCAGTGGTTATTAGTAGTCCACCATGTTTGCAGTGATGATTAGTAGTCCACCAAGTTTGCAGTGGTGATTTGTAGTCCACCATGTTTGCAGTGGTGATTAGTAGTCCACCATGTTTGCAGTGGTGATTTGTAGTCCACCATGTTTGCAGTGGTGATTAGTAGTCCACCATGTTTGCAGTGGTGATTAGTAGTCCACCATGTTTGCAGTGATGATTAGTAGTCCACCATGTTTGCAGTGGTGATTAGTAGTCCACCATGTTTGTAGTGGTGATTAGTAGTCCACCATGTTTGCAGTGGTGATTAGTAGTCCACCATGTTTGCAGTGGTGATTAGTAGTCCACCATGTTTGCAGTGGTGATTAGTAGTCCACCATGTTTGCAGTGGTGATTAGTAGTCCACCATGTTTGCAGTGATGATTAGTAGTCCACCAAGTTTGCAGTGGTGATTAGTAGTCCACCAAGTTTGCAGTGGTGATTAGTAGTCCACCGTGTTTGCAGTGATGATTAGTAGTCCACCGTGTTTGCAGTGATTATTAGTAGTCCACCGTGTTTGCAGTGATGATTAGTAGTCCACCGTGTTTGCAGTGGTGATTAGTAGTCCACCGTGTTTGCAGTGATGATTAGTAGTCCACCGTGTTTGCAGTGGTGATTAGTAGTCCACCGTGTTTGCAGTGGTGATTAGTAGTCCACCATGTTTGCAGTGGTGATTAGTAGTCCACCATGTTTGCAGTGGTGATTAGTAGTCCACCATGTTTGCAGTGGTGATTAGTAGTCCACCATGTTTGCAGTGGTGATTAGTAGTCCACCATGTTTGCAGTGGTGATTAGTAGTCCACCATGTTTGCAGTGGTGATTAGTAGTCCACCATGTTTGCAGTGGTGATTAGTAGTCCACCATGTTTGCAGTGGTGATTAGTAGTCCACCATGTTTGCAGTGGTGATTAGTAGTCCACCATGTTTGCAGTGGTGATTAGTAGTCCACCATGTTTGCAGTGGTGATTAGTAGTCCACCATGTTTGCAGTGGTGATTAGTAGTCCACCATGTTTGCAGTGGTGATTAGTAGTCCACCATGTTTGCAGTGGTGATTAGTAGTCCACCATGTTTGCAGTGGTGATTAGTAGTCCACCATGTTTGCAGTGGTGATTAGTAGTCCACCATGTTTGCAGTGGTGATTAGTAGTCCACCATGTTTGCAGTGGTGATTAGTAGTCCACCATGTTTGCAGTGGTGATTAGTAGTCCACCAAGTTTGCAGTGGTGATTAGTAGTCCACCAAGTTTGCAGTGGTGATTAGTACTCCACCATGTTTGCAGTGGTGATTAGTAGTCCACCATGTTTGCAGTGGTGATTAGTAGTCCACCATGTTTGCAGTGGTGATTAGTAGTCCACCATGTTTGCAGTGGTGATTAGTACTCCACCATGTTTGCAGTGGTGATTAGTAGTCCACCATGTTTGCAGTGGTGATTAGTAGTCCACCATGTTTGCAGTGGTGATTAGTAGTCCACCATGTTTGCAGTGGTGATTAGTAGTCCACCATGTTTGCAGTGGTGATTAGTAGTCCACCATGTTTGCAGTGCTAATTAGTAGTCCACCATGTTTGCAGTGGTGATTAGTAGTCCACCATGTTTGCAGTGCTGATTAGTAATCCACCATGTTTGCAGTGGTGATTAGTAGTCCACCATGTTTGCAGTGGTGATTAGTAGTCCACCATGTTTGCAGTGGTGATTAGTAGTCCACCATGTTTGCAGTGGTGATTAGTAGTCCACCATGTTTGCAGTGGTGATTAGTAGTCCACCATGTTTGCAGTGGTGATTAGTAGTCCACCATGTTTGCAGTGGTGATTAGTAGTCCACCATGTTTGCAGTGGTGATTAGTAGTCCACCATGTTTGCAGTAGTGATTAGTAGTCCACCATGTTTGCAGTGGTGATTAGTAGTCCACCATGTTTGCAGTGGTGATTAGTAGTCCAACATGTACTTCAACTTTAACCATGTTTGCAGTGATGATTAGTAGTCCACCATGTTTGCAGTGGTGATTAGTAGTCCACCATGTTTGCAGTGGTGATTAGTAGTCCACCATGTTTGCAGTAGTGATTAGTAGTCCACCATGTACTTCAACTTTAACCATGTTTGCAGTGGTGATTAGTAGTCCACCATGTACTTCAACTTTAACCATGTTTGCAGTGGTGATTAGTAGTCCACCATGTACTTCAACTTTAACCATGTTTGTAGTGGTGATTAGTAGTCCACCATGTTTGCAGTGGTGATTAGTAGTCCACCACCAAATCACCACTGCAAACATGGTGGACTACTTATCACCACTATATATATATATATATATATATATATATATATATATATATATATATATATATATATATATATATATATATATATATATATATATGCACTAATCTGTGTGAGTATATATACATACATATATATACACAAACACACACATATATATATATATATATATATATATATATATATATATATATATATATATGTCTTGATTGGATTATCCAGAGAATAGTACTCGATGCGCATATGCCAAATCTTCAAAGAAAACGGCCTACGGATCACGATTGAAGCCAACAAGCAAACCGTCAACTTCCTCGACGTCACTTTCAACCTGAGAAATAACAGCTACCTACCATTCACGAAACCCAACACAACACTCCAATACGTGCACCATGACAGCAACCACCCACCCACCACCACCAAAAGAATACCTACCGGAATTAATAAAAGACTATCAATGCTGTCATCCAGCAAAGCTGAATTGGACCAAGCAACCCCCCCGTACCAGAAAGCACTCGATGAAAGCGGATACAACTTCACCCTCACCTATGAACCCACACCAGGAAACCAACCAAAAAAGAGCAGAAAACAAAACAACATAATCTGGTACAACCCGCCATTCAGCAAAAACGTCTCAACCAACATCGGCCACAAGTTCCTCACTCTGATCGACAAACACTTCCCCAAAGGCAACAACCTAAGAAAAATATTCAACAAGAACAACATTAAATTGAGCTACAGCTGTATGAACAACATACAACAAATCATTTCAAACCACAACAAAGCAATTGCAAAAGGACTGCCTACCCTCAGACTGAACAACTTTGAAACCAATAAGGAATGTAACTGTCGCAAGAAACCTGATTACCCTCTCAACTGAGGGTGCTTACAAACATCAGTCTTTTACCAAGCAAAGGTAACACGCAAGGACATTAACACATCCGACACGTACATAGGATTAACCGAAGGAGCGGAATAAACACAACGCCTCCTTTAGAAACCAGACTTTGCGGAATACTACAGAACTCAGCAAACACATTTGGAACCTCAAAGACAATAATGTTGAATATTCAATAACATGGCAAATTCTTGCATCCAGCACACCTTACAACAGTGATAATAAAAGATGCAACCTATGCTTAAAAGAGAAACGGTTTATTATATATCATCCAGCCCTGTCATCCCTCAACAAGCGCAGTGAAATAATTTCAACATGCCGCCACAGACGGAAACACCTCCTAGGTAACACATGAGCCAATCACCACACCCTACGCCTGCTTGTACCCACCCACTCTGTGCCCTATATAAACCATTGTATGTGAATGCTAACATTAAAATCTCCTGATGATTGAGGGAACCCATCATGAAACACTTCTGTAGAGATGAAGTAGTCTTGTGATTTTTCCCACACACACACACATATACACATATACATATATACATATATATATATATATATATATATATATATATATATATATATCAATCATACAATTTCTCAATAAAAAAAATGTTACTACGTCAACATTTTTTGCCCGATTTCGACAATTCCAACTCCAACCAATTCAGCTCACTCATTCAGCTTCATCATTTAATTATTATTTTTTTAAATAGCGCTTTCCTACCAAATTTCCAGGAAGTTCCCATTGAAACGAATGGGACATTTTTCCGAGTTGCACAATTCCCACATTTTCCACGCTATTGAAAGCATCAACACATTCAAACTAACACTTTTCCAAGTTCCAAACCAAATTCCGTTTTTCCTGAAAATTCAAACTCTTCAACATTTAAAAGAAATCAAACTCTTCAACCTATTCAAAGCATTCCAACATTGAAACTATTCTCACATCCTGTCAGTATTTCACTTCAATTTCAGCATCCGAGCGTTTGTGCCCCCAAGGCCCCGCCCTCATACCAAATATGGGCGCTTGGGACTCACCTGACTTTTTTGCCGTTTTCAGACACTTTAGTTTTGTTCAGGATTCCAGCTTTCTCCAAGTTCTGCACCTGAAATCAAACAGAGGCTCGGGAATCTGCATGGTCTTGGGACAAACTAGTAGCAGCACCCATGGGATGTGTTGGCCTTTTGGAGGTGGAACATGTCCAAAATAAGATATGGCTCTATACCCGTTACATTTAATAGTTAGCATGCTTTTAAGGTAGCCAATGATTTTTAGGTTTAAACCACTAAAATGAGTTAAAATGATAGCATAAAATCTTAACATGCTAATGTGGGATGGCGCCAAGTGTCAAAATCCATGATTTTTATTTTCAAATTAATACAATTAGCCAAAATATCAGCATAAAATGTTGGCATCACATTGAAAAAGTTAGCCAATGATTTTTGGGTTTAAACCACTAAAATTAGCTAAAATGGTAGCATAAAATCTTAACATGCTAATGTGGGATGGCGCCAAATATCAAAATCCAAGATTTTTATGTTCAAATGAATACAATTAGCCCAAATATGTGCATAAAATATTAGCATCACATTGAAAAAGTTAGCATGCTTTTAAGGTAGCCAATGATTTTTAGGTTTAAACCACTAAAATGAGTTAAAATGATAGCATAAAATCTTAACATGCTAATGTGGGATGGCGCCAAGTGTCAAAATCCATGATTTTTATTTTCAAATTAATACAATTAGCCAAAATATCAGCATAAAATGTTGGCATCACATTGAAAAAGTTAGCCAATGATTTTTAGGTTTAAACCACTAAAATTAGCTAAAATGATAGCATAGAATCTTAACATGCTAATGTGGGATGACACCAAGTGTCAAAATCCAAGATTTTTATGTTCAAATGAATACAATTATCCAAAATATGAGCATAAAATGTTGGCATCACATTGAAAAAGTTAGCATGCTTTTAAGGTAGCCAATGATTTTTAAGTTTAAACCACTAAAATCGGTTAAAATGATAGCATAAAATCTTAACATGCTAATGTGGGATGGCGCCAAGTATCAAAATCCATGATTTTTTCGTTAAAATTAATACAATTAGCCAAAAAACAAGCATAAAATGTTAGCATCACATGGAAAAGGTAAGAATGGTTTTAAGGAAACCAATGATTTTTAGGTTTAAACCACTAAAATGAGTTAAAATGATACCATAAAAGCTTAACATGCTAATGTGGGATGGCACCAAATATCAACATCCATTATTTTTATGTTAAAATGAATACAAGTAGCAAAAATACGAGCATAAATGTTAGCATCACATTGAAAAAGTTAGCATGCTTTTAAGGTAGCCAGTGATTTTTAGGTTTAAACCAGTAAAATTAGTTAAAATGATATCATACAATCTTAACATGCTAGTATGGGATGGCGCCAAGTGTCAAAATCCATGATTTTTATATTCAAATGAATACAAAACAAGCATAAAATGTTAGAGTCACATTGAAAAAGTTAGCATGCTTTTAAGGTAACCAATGATTGTTAGGTTTAAACCAGTAAAATGAGTTAAAAATAATACCATAAAATCTTAACATGTTAGTATGGTATGGCGCCAAGCGTCAAAATCCAGGATTTTTATGTTCAAGTGAATACAATTAGCCAAAAAATGAGCATAAAATGTTAGCATCAAATATAAAAAGTTATCATGCTTTTAAGCTAACCAATGATTATTAGGTTTAAACCACTATAATTAGTTAAAAAGATAGTATAAAACCTTAACATACTAATGCTTTAATTTTAACTAATTTTAGTGGTTAAAACCTACAAATCATTGGTTACTTTATAAGCATGCTAACCTTTTCTATGTGATGCTAACATCTAATGCTAATATTTTGGATAATTATATTCATTTTTACATAAAAATCATGGATTATGATATTTGGCGCCATCCCACATTAGCATGTTAAGATTTTATGGTATGATTTTAACTCATTTTAGTGGTATAAATCTAAAAATCATTGGCTACCTTAAAAGCATGCTAACTTTTTCTATGTGATGCTAACATTTTATGCTAATATTTTGGATAATTGTATTCATTTTTACGTAAAAATCATGGATTTTGATACTTGGCGCCATCCCAGAAGTATGTTAACATTAGCATGTTTTTAGCATGCTTTTAAGGTAACCAATGATTGTTAGGTTTAAACCGATAAAATGAGTTAAAAATAATACCATAAAATCTTAACATGCTAGTATGGAATGGCGCCAAGTGTCAAAATCCAGGATTTTTATGTTCAAGTGAATGGAATTGGCCGAAAAATGAGCATAAAATGTTAGCATCACATAGAAAAAGTTAGCATGCTTTTAAGGTATCCAATGATTTTTAGGTTTAAACCACTATAATTAGTTAAAAAGATAGCATAAAACCTTAACATACTAATGCTTTCATTTTAACTAATTTTAGTGGTTTAAACCTACAAATCATTGGTTACTTTATAAGCATGCTAACCTTTTCTATGTGATGCTAACATTTTATGCTTGTTTTTTGAACATAAAAATCATGAATTTTGATATTTGGCGCCATCCCACATTAGCCTGTTAAGATTTTATGGTATCATTTTAACTCATTTTAGTGGTATAAATCTAAAAATCATGGTCTACCCTAAAAGCATGTTAACTTTTTCTATGTGATGCTAACATCTAATGCTAATATTTTGGATAATTGTATTCATTTTTACATAAAAATCATGGATTTTGATACTTGGCGCCATCCCAGAAGTATGTTAACATTAGCATGTTTTTAGCATGCTTTTAAGGTATCCAATGATTTTTAGGTTTAAACCACTATAATTAGTTAAAATGATAGCATAAAACCTTAACATACTAATGCTTTCATTTTAACTAATTTTAGTGGTTTAAACCTAAAAATCATTGGTTACTTTATAAGCATGCTAACCTTTTCTATGTGATGCTAACATTTTATGCTTGTTTTTTGGCTAATTGTATTCCTTTGAACATAAAAATCATGGATTATGATATTTGGCGCCATCCCACATTAGCCTGTTAAGATTTTATGGTATAATTTTAACTCATTTTAGTGGTATAAATCTAAAAATCATTGGCTACCTTAAAAGCATGCTAACTTTTTCTATGTGATGCTAACATTTTATGCTAATACTTTGGATAATTGTATTAATTTTTACATAAAAATCATGGATTTTGATATTTGGCGCCATCCCACATTAGCATGTTAAGATTTTATGGTATCATTTTAATTAATTTTAGTGGTATAAATCTAAAAATCATCGGCTACCTTAAAAGCATGCTAAATTTTTCTATGTGATGCTAACATTTAATGCTAATATTTTGGATAATTGTATTAATTTTTACATAAAAATCATGGATTTTGATATTTGGCGCCATCCCACATTAGCATGTTAAGATTTTATGGTATCATTTTAATTAATTTTAGTGGTATAAGTCTAAAAATCATTGGCTACCTTAAAAGCATGCTAACTTTTTCTATGTGATGCTAACATCTAATGCTAATATATTGGATAATTGTATTAATTTTTACATAAAAATCAGGGATTTTGATACTTGGCGCCATCCCCGAAGTATGTTAACGTTAGCATGTTTTTAGCATGCTTTTAAGTAGCACAATCAAGGAGAGAACAATTCTTCGTAAGGGGAGAAAAGTTCACCAAAAAGAACAAAAAGCGGCGTTCTTTTCTCCTTGCAGCAAACACAAAACACTGCTCGTTATAGCAAACACAAAAAAAATTGGTGCTAACAGCTAACCGAGTCACATGTGACAGATAGACGCTGCTATCTACGACATGGCGCTCAAACTCGCAACCCACGTTGTAGCGCAGCCACCTGGAGGTCAGATAATAGGGGCCCCGCCACACCCTAAACCCGGGGTCCTTCAGCAGCAGGGGGGGGGAGACACAAATAGTCATGAAAGATGATGTCATTTGGTGGTAAGCGCCACTCACGTTGGGCGTGACCTCGGGAGAGTTGCCCGTGCTGGAACCATCGCTGCTGTAGTCTGACGGCGTTCTCTGGTGAGTCGGGAGGAACCTCTGAGGAGCACATGAAGACTTAGCTCACACCTGTCCAAAATTGATACAATTTAGCTAGCGTGAAATGTTAGCATGCTAATAGTAGCATGACAACGCAGGAAAAGTGACCATACTTTTAAGCGAGCGTCGAGTTTAAAAGACATGGTTTGTATGTTTAAACCAACAAAACCAGATAAAAAAATAGCAAAAATTTTTAGCACGCTAATGTTCGCATGTTAACATTAGCATGTTACAGTTAGCATATTTATAAGATGGAGAAAAATATCAAAATGCATGAATTTTACAGACAAAGCTAGCATAAAATGTTATTGTTAACATATTGACGTTAGCATACATAATAGGAATAGTTAACATGCTAATGTTAGCATGACAACAACAAAAGCAAAGTACTTCTAAAATGGGGGCAAGTATAAAAATCCATGATTTTTACATTTAAATGAAGAAAAAAATAGCCAAACTACAAATGCTAGCACAACATGGAAAAAGCTAGCATACTTTTAAGGTAAAAAAATTTTTTTTAGGTTCAAACCACTAAAATTAGCTAAAATGATAGCATAAAATGTTATTGTTAACATATTGACGTTAGCATACATAATAGGAACAGTTAACATGCTAATGTTAGCATGACAACAAGAAAAGTAAAGTACTTCTAAAATGGGGGCAAGTATAAAAATCCATGATTTTTACATTTAAATGAAGAAAAAAAATAGCCAAACTACGAGGTTTCAATGCTAGCACAACATGGAAAAAGTTAGCATACTTTTAAGGTAAAAAAAACTATTTTTAGGTTCAAACCACTAAAATTAGCTAAAATGATAGCATAAAATGTTAACATGCTGATGTTAGCGTGATTAAAAAAAAGAGTTAACGTACTTCTGGGTTGGCGCCAAGTATCAAAACCATGAATTTCAGGTTTATACGATTAGAATTTGATAACATGCCAATGTTAGCATGTCAACAGGAACATTTAGCCTACTTTTAAGATGGCGCCAAGTATTAAAATACACCACTTTCAGGTTCGAATGAACAAAAATTTGATAAAATGTTAGCATGCTAGCATTACCATGACAACACAGGAAGCAATTCGACTTCTAAGCTAGCACCAAGTATCATAATCAATGATTTTTAGCTTCAATCAAGTAAGATTTGCCAAAATGCTAGCATTCAGTGTTAGCTTTGCATGCTAACCCAAGAAAAGTTGACGTACTTCCAAGATGGCGCCAAGTATCAAAGTCCGTGACTTTTTAGGTTCAAATGAATACAATTTTAAGATTTGCTAAAATGCTAGCATACAGTGTTAGCTTAGCGTGCTAACCTAAGAAAAGTTGACGTACTTCCAAGAAGGCGCCAAGTTCAAAAGCCTTGTTTTTTATTTTTAAACAAATACAAATGGAATAAAACGCTGGCATAAAAATATTAGCATGTTGATGCTAACGTTAGCGTGATAAATGACACAACATGTTTGTTTGTTTACTTACTAAAAGACACCTTGACTATTTTATTTACGGACTAAATGACAATAATAAACATATGTTTCATGTACACTAACATTTGTTGTTACAATGATGACAATTATGACCCTTTATCTAGAAAAGTATCGCAAAGTATCAAAATATATTTAGGTAGCGGTATGGGGACAACCCTAGTAGCGTAGTAGGTGTAAGTATTTATTAAGAAGAAGGCACTACCAAGTCGTCCTGGGCTGGACTGAGCTGGGTCGGTCCCAGACTGGGTCTCCAGTTCTTGAAGACAAACGCCCCGTCTCCGTCCTCACCGCTCTCCTCCCCGAACTGACCCGGGACGGCCGGCAGCGCCTAGACCAGAAGGAGGAGGAGGAGGAGTCAGGGTGATGGACCAGAAGGAGGAGGAGGAGGAGTCAGGGTGATGGACCAGAAGGAGGAGGAGGAGGAGACAGGGTGATGGACCAGAAGGAGGAGGAGGAGGAGTCAGGGTGATGGACCAGAAGGAGGAGGAGGAGGAGTCAGGGTGATGGACCAGAAGGAGGAGGAGACAGGGTGATGGACCAGAAGGAGGAGGAGGAGGAGACAGGGTGATGGACCAGAAGGAGGAGGAGGAGGAGTCAGGGTGATGGACCAGAAGGAGGAGGAGTAGGAGTCAGGGTGATGGACCAGAAGGAGGAGGAGTAGGAGTCAGGGTGATGGACCAGAAGGAGGAGGAGTAGGAGTCAGGGTGATGGAACAGAAGGAGGAGGAGTAGGAGTCAGGGTGATGGACCAGAAGGAGGAGGAGTAGGAGTCAGGGTGATGGACCAGAAGGAGGAGGAGGAGGAGACAGGGTGATGGACCAGAAGGAGGAGGAGGAGGAGACAGGGTGATGGACCAGAAGGAGGAGGAGGAGGAGTCAGGGTGATGGACCAGAAGGAGGAGGAGGAGGAGTCAGGGTGATGGACCAGAAGGAGGAGGAGGAGGAGTCAGGGTGATGGACCAGAAGGAGGAGGAGGAAGAGACAGGGTGATGGACCAGAAGGAGGAGGAGGAGGAGACAGGGTGATGGACCAGAAGGAGGAGGAGTAGGAGTCAGGGTGATGGACCAGAAGGAGGAGGAGGAGACAGGGTGATGGACCAGAAGGAGGAGGAGGAGGAGACAGGGTGATGGACCAGAAGGAGGAGGAGGAGGAGTCAGGGTGATGGACCAGAAGGAGGAGGAGGAGTCAGGGTGATAGACCAGAAGGAGGAGTCAGGGTGATGGACCAGAAGGAGGAGGAGGAAGAGACAGGGTGATGGACCAGAAGGAAGAGGAGGAGGAGAGAGGGTGATGGACCAGAAAGAGGAGGAGGGGACAGGGTGATGGACCAGAAGGAGGAGGAGACAGGGTGATGGACCAGAAGGAGGAGGAGGAGTCAGGGTGATGGACCAGAAGGAGAAGGAGGAAGAGTCAGGGTGATGGACCAGAAGGAGAAGGAGGAAGAGTCAGGGTGATGGACCAGAAGGAGGAGGAGGAGGAGTCAGGGTGATGGACCAGAAGGAGGAGGAGGAGGAGACAGGGCGATGGACCAGAAGGAGGAGGAGGAGAAGACAGGGCGATGGACCAGAAGGAGGAGGAGGAGAGAGGGTGATGGACCAGAAGGAGGAGGAGACAGGGCGATGGACCAGAAGGAGGAGGAGGAGTCAGGGTGATGGACCAGAAGGAGGAGGAGGAGTCAGGGTGATGGACCAGAAGGAGGAGGAGGAGGAGTCAGGGTGATGGACCAGAAGGAGGAGGAGGAGGAGTCAGGGTGATGGACCAGAAGGAGGAGGAGGAGGAGTCAGGGTGATGGACCAGAAGGAGGAGGAGGAAGAGACAGGGTGATGGACCAGGAGGAAGAGGAGGAGGAGAGAGGGTGATGGACCAGAAGGAGGAGGAGGAGACAGGGTGATGGACCAGAAAGAGAAGGAGGGGACAGGGTGACGGACCAGAAGGAGGAGGAGACAGGGTGATGGACCAGAAGGAGGAGGAGGAGTCAGGGTGATGGACCAGAAGGAGGAGGAGGAAGAGTCAGGGTGATGGACCAGAAGGAGGAGGAGGAGGAGACAGGGTGATGGACCAGAAGGAGGAGGAGGAGAAGACAGGGCGATGGACCAGAAGGAGGAGGAGGAGAGAGGGTGATGGACCAGAAGGAGGAGGAGACAGGGTGATGGACCAGAACGAGGAGGAGGAGAAGACAGGGTGATGGACCAGAACGAGGAGGAGGAGAAGACAGGGTGATGGACCAGAAGGAGGAGGAGGAGGAGAGAGGGTGATGGACCAGAAGGAGGAGGAGGAGGAGAGAGGGTGATGGACCAGAAGGAAGAGGAGGAGGAGACAGGGTGATGGACCAGAAGGAAGAGGAGGAGGAGACAGGGTGATGGACCAGAAGGAAGAGGAGGAGGAGACAGGGTGATGGACCAGAAGGAGGAGGAGGAGGAGTCAGGGTGATGGACCAGAAGGAAGAGGAGGAGGAGTCAGGGTGATGGACCAGAAGGAGGAGGAGGAGACAGGGTGATGGACCAGAAGGAGGAGGAGGAGGAGTCAGGGTGATGGACCAGAAGGAGGAGGAGTCAGGGTGATGGACCAGAAGGAGGAGGAGGAGACAGGGTGATGGACCAGAAGGAGGAGGAGGAGTCAGGGTGATGGACCAGAAGGAGGAGGAGGAGGAGTCAGGGTGATGGACCAGAAGGAGGAGGAGGAAGAGACAGGGTGATGGACCAGAAGGAGGAGGAGGAGGAGACAGGGTGATGGACCAGAAGGAGGAGGAGCAGGAGACAGGATGATGGACCAGAAGGAGGAGGAGGAGAAGACAGGGTGATGGACCAGAAGGAGGAGGAAGAGACAGGGTGATGGACCAGAAGGAGGAGGAGGAGACAGGATGATGGACCAGAAGGAGGAGGAGGAGACAGGATGATGGACCAGAAGGAGGAGGAGGAGACAGGGTGATGGACCAGAAGGAGGAGGAGGAGAGAGGGTGATGGACCAGAAGGAGGAGGAGGAGACATGGTGATGGACCAGAAAGAGGAGGAGGGGACAGGGTGATGGACCAGAAGGAGGAGGAGACAGGGTGATGGACCAGAGGGAGGAGGAGACAGGGTGATGGACCAGAAGGAGGAGGAGGAGTCAGGGTGATGGACCAGAAGGAGGAGGAGGAAGAGTCAGGGTGATGGACCAGAAGGAGGAGGAGGAGGAGGAGACAGGGTGATGGGCCAGAAGGAGGAGGAGGAGGAGTCAGGGTGATGGACCAGAAGGAGGAGGAGGAGGAGTCAGGGTGATGGACCAGAAGGAGGAGGAGGAGGAGTCAGGGTGATGGACCAGAAGGAGGAGGAGGAAGAGACAGGGTGATGGACCAGAAGGAGGAGGAGGAGGAGACAGGGTGATGGACCAGAAGGAGGAGGAGTAGGAGTCAGGGTGATGGACCAGAAGGAGGAGGAGGAGACAGGGTGATGGACCAGAAGGAGGAGGAGGAGGAGACAGGGTGATGGACCAGAAGGAGGAGGAGGAGGAGTCAGGGTGATGGACCAGAAGGAGGAGGAGGAGTCAGGGTGATAGACCAGAAGGAGGAGTCAGGGTGATGGACCAGAAGGAGGAGGAGGAAGAGACAGGGTGATGGACCAGAAGGAAGAGGAGGAGGAGAGAGGGTGATGGACCAGAAGGAGGAGGAGGAGACAGGGTGATGGACCAGAAAGAGGAGGAGGGGACAGGGTGATGGACCAGAAGGAGGAGGAGACAGGGTGATGGACCAGAAGGAGGAGGAGGAGTCAGGGTGATGGACCAGAAGGAGAAGGAGGAAGAGTCAGGGTGATGGACCAGAAGGAGAAGGAGGAAGAGTCAGGGTGATGGACCAGAAGGAGAAGGAGGAAGAGTCAGGGTGATGGACCAGAAGGAGGAGGAGGAGGAGACAGGGTGATGGACCAGAAGGAGGAGGAGGAGAAGACAGGGCGATGGACCAGAAGGAGGAGGAGGAGAGAGGGTGATGGACCAGAAGGAGGAGGAGACAGGGCGATGGACCAGAAGGAGGAGGAGGAGTCAGGGTGATGGACCAGAAGGAGGAGGAGGAGTCAGGGTGATGGACCAGAAGGAGGAGGAGGAGGAGTCAGGGTGATGGACCAGAAGGAGGAGGAGGAGGAGTCAGGGTGATGGACCAGAAGGAGGAGGAGGAAGAGACAGGGTGATGGACCAGAAGGAAGAGGAGGAGGAGAGAGGGTGATGGACCAGAAGGAGGAGGAGGAGACAGGGTGATGGACCAGAAAGAGAAGGAGGGGACAGGGTGACGGACCAGAAGGAGGAGGAGACAGGGTGATGGACCAGAAGGAGGAGGAGGAGTCAGGGTGATGGACCAGAAGGAGGAGGAGGAGTCAGGGTGATGGACCAGAAGGAGAAGGAGGAAGAGTCAGGGTGATGGACCAGAAGGAGAAGGAGGAAGAGTCAGGGTGATGGACCAGAAGGAGAAGGAGGAAGAGTCAGGGTGATGGACCAGAAGGAGGAGGAGGAGGAGACAGGGTGATGGACCAGAAGGAGGAGGAGGAGAAGACAGGGCGATGGACCAGAAGGAGGAGGAGGAGAGAGGGTGATGGACCAGAAGGAGGAGGAGACAGGGCGATGGACCAGAAGGAGGAGGAGGAGTCAGGGTGATGGACCAGAAGGAGGAGGAGGAGTCAGGGTGATGGACCAGAAGGAGGAGGAGGAGGAGTCAGGGTGATGGACCAGAAGGAGGAGGAGGAGGAGTCAGGGTGATGGACCAGAAGGAGGAGGAGGAAGAGACAGGGTGATGGACCAGAAGGAAGAGGAGGAGGAGAGAGGGTGATGGACCAGAAGGAGGAGGAGGAGACAGGGTGATGGACCAGAAAGAGAAGGAGGGGACAGGGTGACGGACCAGAAGGAGGAGGAGACAGGGTGATGGACCAGAAGGAGGAGGAGGAGTCAGGGTGATGGACCAGAAGGAGGAGGAGGAAGAGTCAGGGTGATGGACCAGAAGGAGGAGGAGGAGACAGGGTGATGGACCAGAAGGAGGAGGAGGAGAAGACAGGGCGATGGACCAGAAGGAGGAGGAGGAGAAGACAGGGCGATGGACCAGAAGGAGGAGGAGGAGAGAGGGTGATGGACCAGAAGGAGGAGGAGACAGGGTGATGGACCAGAACGAGGAGGAGGAGAAGACAGGGTGATGGACCAGAACGAGGAGGAGGAGAAGACAGGGTGATGGACCAGAACGAGGAGGAGGAGAAGACAGGGTGATGGACCAGAAGGAGGAGGAGGAGAAGACAGGGTGATGGACCAGAAGGAGGAGGAGGAGGAGAGAGGGTGATGGACCAGAAGGAGGAGGAGGAGGAGAGAGGGTGATGGACCAGAAGGAAGAGGAGGAGGAGACAGGGTGATGGACCAGAAGGAAGAGGAGGAGGAGACAGGGTGATGGACCAGAAGGAGGAGGAGGAGGAGTCAGGGTGATGGACCAGAAGGAAGAGGAGGAGGAGTCAGGGTGATGGACCAGAAGGAGGAGGAGGAGACAGGGTGATGGACCAGAAGGAGGAGGAGGAGACAGGGTGATGGACCAGAAGGAGGAGGAGGAGGAGTCAGGGTGATTGACCAGAAGGAGGAGGAGTCAGGGTGATGGACCAGAAGGAGGAGGAGGAGGAGTCAGGGTGATGGACCAGAAGGAGGAGGAGGAGGAGTCAGGGTGATGGACCAGAAGGAGGAGGAGGAAGAGACAGGGTGATGGACCAGAAGGAGGAGGAGGAGACAGGGTGATGGACCAGAAGGAGGAGGAGCAGGAGACAGGATGATGGACCAGAAGGAGGAGGAGGAGAAGACAGGGTGATGGACCAGAAGGAGGAGGAAGAGACAGGGTGATGGACCAGAAGGAGGAGGAGGAGACAGGATGATGGACCAGAAGGAGGAGGAGGAGACAGGATGATGGACCAGAAGGAGGAGGAGGAGACAGGATGATGGACCAGAAGGAGGAGGAGGAGGAGACAGGGTGATGGACCAGAAGGAGGAGGAGGAGAGAGGGTGATGGACCAGAAGGAGGAGGAGGAGACATGGTGATGGACCAGAAAGAGGAGGAGGGGACAGGGTGATGGACCAGAAGGAGGAGGAGACAGGGTGATGGACCAGAGGGAGGAGGAGACAGGGTGATGGACCAGAAGGAGGAGGAGGAGTCAGGGTGATGGACCAGAAGGAGGAGGAGGAAGAGTCAGGGTGATGGCCAGAAGGAGGAGGAGGATGATACAGGGTGATGGACCAGAAGGAGGAGGAGAAGACAGGGCGATGGACCAGAAGGAGGAGGAGGAGGAGAGAGGGAGATGGACCAGAAGGAGGAGGAGGAGAAGACAGGGTGATGGACCAGAAGGAGGAGGAGGAGAAGACAGGGTGATGGACCAAAAGGAGGAGGAGGAGAAGACAGGGTGATGGACCAGAAGGAGGAGGAGGAGGAGAGAGGGTGTTGGACCAGAAGGAGGAGGAGGAGGAGAGAGGGTGATGGACCAGAAGGAGGAGGAGGAGGAGACAGGGTGATGGACCAGAAGGAGGAGGAGGAGAAGACAGGGTGATGGACCAGAAGGAGGAGGAGGAGAAGACAGGGTGATGGACCAGAAGGAGGAGGAGGAGGAGAGAGGGTGTTGGACCAGAAGGAGGAGGAGGAGGAGAGAGGGTGATGGACCAGAAGGAGGAGGAGGAGGAGACAGGGTGATGGACCAGAAGGAGGAGGAGGAGAAGACAGGGTGATGGACCAGAAGGAGGAGGAGGAGAAGACAGGGTGATGGACCAGAAGGAGGAGGAGGAGAAGACAGGGTGATGGACCAGAAGGAGGAGGAGGAGAAGACAGGGTGATGGACCAGAAGGAGGAGGAGGAGGAGAGAGGGTGATGGACCAGAAGGAGGAGGAGACATGGTGATGGACCAGAAGGAGGAGGAGGAGGAGAGAGGGTGATGGACCAGAAGGAGGAGGAGGAGGAGACAGGGTGATGGACCAGAAGGAAGAGGAGGAGGAGACAGGGTGATGGACCAGAAGGAGGAGGAGGAGAGAGGGTGATGGACCAGAAGGAGGATGAGGAGGAGAGAGGGTGATGGACCAGAAGGAGGAGGAGGAGGAGAGAGGGTGATGGACCAGAAGGAGGAGGAGGAGGAGAGAGGGTGATGGACCAGAAGGAGGAGGAGGAGGAGTCAGGGTGATGGACCAGAAGGAGGAGGAGACAGGGTGATGGACCAGAAGGAGGAGGAGGAGACAGGGTGATGGACCAGAAGGAGGAGGAGGAGGAGACAGGGTGATGGACCAGAAGGAGGAGGAGGAGGAGACAGGGTGATGGACCAGAAGGAGGAGGAGGAGGAGACAGGGTGATGGACCAGAAGGAGGAGGAGACAGGGTGATGGACCAGAAGGAGGAGGAGACAGGGTGATGGACCAGAAGGAGGAGGAGGAGGAGAGAGGGTGATGGACCAGAAGGAGGATGAGGAGGAGAGAGGGTGATGGACCAGAAGGAGGATGAGGAGGAGAGAGGGTGATGGACCAGAAGGAGGAGGAGGAGGAGACAGGGTGATGGACCAGAAGGAGGAGGAGGAGACAGGGTGATGGACCAGAAGGAGGAGGAGGAGGAGACAGGGTGATGGACCAGAAGGAGGAGGAGGAGGAGTCAGGGTGATGGACCAGAAGGAGGAGGAGGAGTCAGGGTGATAGACCAGAAGGAGGAGTCAGGGTGATGGACCAGAAGGAGGAGGAGGAAGAGACAGGGTGATGGACCAGAAGGAAGAGGAGGAGGAGAGAGGGTGATGGACCAGAAGGAGGAGGAGGAGACAGGGTGATGGACCAGAAAGAGGAGGAGGGGACAGGGTGATGGACCAGAAGGAGGAGGAGACAGGGTGATGGACCAGAAGGAGGAGGAGGAGTCAGGGTGATGGACCAGAAGGAGAAGGAGGAAGAGTCAGGGTGATGGACCAGAAGGAGAAGGAGGAAGAGTCAGGGTGATGGACCAGAAGGAGAAGGAGGAAGAGTCAGGGTGATGGACCAGAAGGAGGAGGAGGAGGAGACAGGGTGATGGACCAGAAGGAGGAGGAGGAGAAGACAGGGCGATGGACCAGAAGGAGGAGGAGGAGAGAGGGTGATGGACCAGAAGGAGGAGGAGACAGGGCGATGGACCAGAAGGAGGAGGAGGAGTCAGGGTGA
Organism: Nerophis ophidion; assembly: GCF_033978795.1. NCBI lineage: Eukaryota > Metazoa > Chordata > Actinopteri > Syngnathiformes > Syngnathidae > Nerophis > Nerophis ophidion. The sequence goes on along the minus strand of NC_084618.1, from coordinate 9,256,207 downwards.
TGGACCAGAAGGAGGAGGAGGAGTCAGGGTGATGGACCAGAAGGAGGAGGAGGAGGAGTCAGGGTGATGGACCAGAAGGAGGAGGAGGAGGAGTCAGGGTGATGGACCAGAAGGAGGAGGAGGAAGAGACAGGGTGATGGACCAGAAGGAAGAGGAGGAGGAGAGAGGGTGATGGACCAGAAGGAGGAGGAGGAGACAGGGTGATGGACCAGAAAGAGAAGGAGGGGACAGGGTGACGGACCAGAAGGAGGAGGAGACAGGGTGATGGACCAGAAGGAGGAGGAGGAGTCAGGGTGATGGACCAGAAGGAGGAGGAGGAGTCAGGGTGATGGACCAGAAGGAGAAGGAGGAAGAGTCAGGGTGATGGACCAGAAGGAGAAGGAGGAAGAGTCAGGGTGATGGACCAGAAGGAGAAGGAGGAAGAGTCAGGGTGATGGACCAGAAGGAGGAGGAGGAGGAGACAGGGTGATGGACCAGAAGGAGGAGGAGGAGAAGACAGGGCGATGGACCAGAAGGAGGAGGAGGAGAGAGGGTGATGGACCAGAAGGAGGAGGAGACAGGGCGATGGACCAGAAGGAGGAGGAGGAGTCAGGGTGATGGACCAGAAGGAGGAGGAGGAGTCAGGGTGATGGACCAGAAGGAGGAGGAGGAGGAGTCAGGGTGATGGACCAGAAGGAGGAGGAGGAGGAGTCAGGGTGATGGACCAGAAGGAGGAGGAGGAAGAGACAGGGTGATGGACCAGAAGGAAGAGGAGGAGGAGAGAGGGTGATGGACCAGAAGGAGGAGGAGGAGACAGGGTGATGGACCAGAAAGAGAAGGAGGGGACAGGGTGACGGACCAGAAGGAGGAGGAGACAGGGTGATGGACCAGAAGGAGGAGGAGGAGTCAGGGTGATGGACCAGAAGGAGGAGGAGGAAGAGTCAGGGTGATGGACCAGAAGGAGGAGGAGGAGACAGGGTGATGGACCAGAAGGAGGAGGAGGAGAAGACAGGGCGATGGACCAGAAGGAGGAGGAGGAGAAGACAGGGCGATGGACCAGAAGGAGGAGGAGGAGAGAGGGTGATGGACCAGAAGGAGGAGGAGACAGGGTGATGGACCAGAACGAGGAGGAGGAGAAGACAGGGTGATGGACCAGAACGAGGAGGAGGAGAAGACAGGGTGATGGACCAGAACGAGGAGGAGGAGAAGACAGGGTGATGGACCAGAAGGAGGAGGAGGAGAAGACAGGGTGATGGACCAGAAGGAGGAGGAGGAGGAGAGAGGGTGATGGACCAGAAGGAGGAGGAGGAGGAGAGAGGGTGATGGACCAGAAGGAGGAGGAGGAGGAGAGAGGGTGATGGACCAGAAGGAAGAGGAGGAGGAGACAGGGTGATGGACCAGAAGGAGGAGGAGGAGGAGTCAGGGTGATGGACCAGAAGGAAGAGGAGGAGGAGTCAGGGTGATGGACCAGAAGGAGGAGGAGGAGACAGGGTGATGGACCAGAAGGAGGAGGAGGAGACAGGGTGATGGACCAGAAGGAGGAGGAGGAGGAGTCAGGGTGATTGACCAGAAGGAGGAGGAGTCAGGGTGATGGACCAGAAGGAGGAGGAGGAGGAGTCAGGGTGATGGACCAGAAGGAGGAGGAGGAGGAGTCAGGGTGATGGACCAGAAGGAGGAGGAGGAAGAGACAGGGTGATGGACCAGAAGGAGGAGGAGGAGACAGGGTGATGGACCAGAAGGAGGAGGAGCAGGAGACAGGATGATGGACCAGAAGGAGGAGGAGGAGAAGACAGGGTGATGGACCAGAAGGAGGAGGAAGAGACAGGGTGATGGACCAGAAGGAGGAGGAGGAGACAGGATGATGGACCAGAAGGAGGAGGAGGAGACAGGATGATGGACCAGAAGGAGGAGGAGGAGACAGGATGATGGACCAGAAGGAGGAGGAGGAGGAGACAGGGTGATGGACCAGAAGGAGGAGGAGGAGAGAGGGTGATGGACCAGAAGGAGGAGGAGGAGACATGGTGATGGACCAGAAAGAGGAGGAGGGGACAGGGTGATGGACCAGAAGGAGGAGGAGACAGGGTGATGGACCAGAGGGAGGAGGAGACAGGGTGATGGACCAGAAGGAGGAGGAGGAGTCAGGGTGATGGACCAGAAGGAGGAGGAGGAAGAGTCAGGGTGATGGCCAGAAGGAGGAGGAGGATGATACAGGGTGATGGACCAGAAGGAGGAGGAGAAGACAGGGCGATGGACCAGAAGGAGGAGGAGGAGGAGAGAGGGAGATGGACCAGAAGGAGGAGGAGGAGAAGACAGGGTGATGGACCAGAAGGAGGAGGAGGAGAAGACAGGGTGATGGACCAAAAGGAGGAGGAGGAGAAGACAGGGTGATGGACCAGAAGGAGGAGGAGGAGGAGAGAGGGTGTTGGACCAGAAGGAGGAGGAGGAGGAGAGAGGGTGATGGACCAGAAGGAGGAGGAGGAGGAGACAGGGTGATGGACCAGAAGGAGGAGGAGGAGAAGACAGGGTGATGGACCAGAAGGAGGAGGAGGAGAAGACAGGGTGATGGACCAGAAGGAGGAGGAGGAGGAGAGAGGGTGTTGGACCAGAAGGAGGAGGAGGAGGAGAGAGGGTGATGGACCAGAAGGAGGAGGAGGAGGAGACAGGGTGATGGACCAGAAGGAGGAGGAGGAGAAGACAGGGTGATGGACCAGAAGGAGGAGGAGGAGAAGACAGGGTGATGGACCAGAAGGAGGAGGAGGAGAAGACAGGGTGATGGACCAGAAGGAGGAGGAGGAGAAGACAGGGTGATGGACCAGAAGGAGGAGGAGGAGGAGAGAGGGTGATGGACCAGAAGGAGGAGGAGACATGGTGATGGACCAGAAGGAGGAGGAGGAGGAGAGAGGGTGATGGACCAGAAGGAGGAGGAGGAGGAGACAGGGTGATGGACCAGAAGGAAGAGGAGGAGGAGACAGGGTGATGGACCAGAAGGAGGAGGAGGAGAGAGGGTGATGGACCAGAAGGAGGATGAGGAGGAGAGAGGGTGATGGACCAGAAGGAGGAGGAGGAGGAGAGAGGGTGATGGACCAGAAGGAGGAGGAGGAGGAGAGAGGGTGATGGACCAGAAGGAGGAGGAGGAGGAGTCAGGGTGATGGACCAGAAGGAGGAGGAGACAGGGTGATGGACCAGAAGGAGGAGGAGGAGACAGGGTGATGGACCAGAAGGAGGAGGAGGAGGAGACAGGGTGATGGACCAGAAGGAGGAGGAGGAGGAGACAGGGTGATGGACCAGAAGGAGGAGGAGGAGGAGACAGGGTGATGGACCAGAAGGAGGAGGAGACAGGGTGATGGACCAGAAGGAGGAGGAGACAGGGTGATGGACCAGAAGGAGGAGGAGGAGGAGAGAGGGTGATGGACCAGAAGGAGGATGAGGAGGAGAGAGGGTGATGGACCAGAAGGAGGATGAGGAGGAGAGAGGGTGATGGACCAGAAGGAGGAGGAGGAGGAGACAGGGTGATGGACCAGAAGGAGGAGGAGGAGACAGGGTGATGGACCAGAAGGAGGAGGAGGAGGAGACAGGGTGATGGACCAGAAGGAGGAGGAGGAGGAGACAGGGTGATGGACCAGAAGGAGGAGGAGGAGGAGACAGGGTGATGGACCAGAAGGAGGAGGAGACAGGGTGATGGACCAGAAGGAGGAGGAGACAGGGTGATGGACCAGAAGGAGGAGGAGGAGGAGAGAGGGTGATGGACCAGAAGGAGGATGAGGAGGAGAGAGGGTGATGGACCAGAAGGAGGAGGAGGAGGAGACAGGGTGATGGACCAGAAGGAGGAGGAGGAGACAGGGTGATGGACCAGAAGGAGGAGGAGGAGGAGACAGGGTGATGGACCAGAAGGAGGAGGAGGAGGAGACAGGGTGATGGACCAGAAGGAGGAGGAGGAGGAGACAGGGTGATGGACCAGAAGGAGGAGGAGGAGGAGACAGGGTGATGGACCAGAAGGAGGAGGAGGAGGAGTCAGGGTGATGGACCAGAAGGAGGAGGAGGAAGAGACCAGGGTGATGGACCAGAAGGAAGAGGAGGAGGAGAGAGGGTGATGGACCAGAAGGAGGAGGAGGAGACAGGGTGATGGACCAGAAAGAGAAGGAGGGGACAGGGTGACGGACCAGAAGGAGGAGGAGACAGGGTGATGGACCAGAAGGAGGAGGAGGAGTCAGGGTGATGGACCAGAAGGAGGAGGAGGAGTCAGGGTGATGGACCAGAAGGAGAAGGAGGAAGAGTCAGGGTGATGGACCAGAAGGAGAAGGAGGAAGAGTCAGGGTGATGGACCAGAAGGAGAAGGAGGAAGAGTCAGGGTGATGGACCAGAAGGAGGAGGAGGAGGAGACAGGGTGATGGACCAGAAGGAGGAGGAGGAGAAGACAGGGCGATGGACCAGAAGGAGGAGGAGGAGAGAGGGTGATGGACCAGAAGGAGGAGGAGACAGGGCGATGGACCAGAAGGAGGAGGAGGAGTCAGGGTGATGGACCAGAAGGAGGAGGAGGAGTCAGGGTGATGGACCAGAAGGAGGAGGAGGAGGAGTCAGGGTGATGGACCAGAAGGAGGAGGAGGAGGAGTCAGGGTGATGGACCAGAAGGAGGAGGAGGAAGAGACAGGGTGATGGACCAGAAGGAAGAGGAGGAGGAGAGAGGGTGATGGACCAGAAGGAGGAGGAGGAGACAGGGTGATGGACCAGAAAGAGAAGGAGGGGACAGGGTGACGGACCAGAAGGAGGAGGAGACAGGGTGATGGACCAGAAGGAGGAGGAGGAGTCAGGGTGATGGACCAGAAGGAGGAGGAGGAAGAGTCAGGGTGATGGACCAGAAGGAGGAGGAGGAGACAGGGTGATGGACCAGAAGGAGGAGGAGGAGAAGACAGGGCGATGGACCAGAAGGAGGAGGAGGAGAAGACAGGGCGATGGACCAGAAGGAGGAGGAGGAGAGAGGGTGATGGACCAGAAGGAGGAGGAGACAGGGTGATGGACCAGAACGAGGAGGAGGAGAAGACAGGGTGATGGACCAGAACGAGGAGGAGGAGAAGACAGGGTGATGGACCAGAACGAGGAGGAGGAGAAGACAGGGTGATGGACCAGAAGGAGGAGGAGGAGAAGACAGGGTGATGGACCAGAAGGAGGAGGAGGAGGAGAGAGGGTGATGGACCAGAAGGAGGAGGAGGAGGAGAGAGGGTGATGGACCAGAAGGAAGAGGAGGAGGAGACAGGGTGATGGACCAGAAGGAAGAGGAGGAGGAGACAGGGTGATGGACCAGAAGGAGGAGGAGGAGGAGTCAGGGTGATGGACCAGAAGGAAGAGGAGGAGGAGTCAGGGTGATGGACCAGAAGGAGGAGGAGGAGACAGGGTGATGGACCAGAAGGAGGAGGAGGAGACAGGGTGATGGACCAGAAGGAGGAGGAGGAGGAGTCAGGGTGATTGACCAGAAGGAGGAGGAGTCAGGGTGATGGACCAGAAGGAGGAGGAGGAGGAGTCAGGGTGATGGACCAGAAGGAGGAGGAGGAGGAGTCAGGGTGATGGACCAGAAGGAGGAGGAGGAAGAGACAGGGTGATGGACCAGAAGGAGGAGGAGGAGACAGGGTGATGGACCAGAAGGAGGAGGAGCAGGAGACAGGATGATGGACCAGAAGGAGGAGGAGGAGAAGACAGGGTGATGGACCAGAAGGAGGAGGAAGAGACAGGGTGATGGACCAGAAGGAGGAGGAGGAGACAGGATGATGGACCAGAAGGAGGAGGAGGAGACAGGATGATGGACCAGAAGGAGGAGGAGGAGACAGGATGATGGACCAGAAGGAGGAGGAGGAGGAGACAGGGTGATGGACCAGAAGGAGGAGGAGGAGAGAGGGTGATGGACCAGAAGGAGGAGGAGGAGACATGGTGATGGACCAGAAAGAGGAGGAGGGGACAGGGTGATGGACCAGAAGGAGGAGGAGACAGGGTGATGGACCAGAGGGAGGAGGAGACAGGGTGATGGACCAGAAGGAGGAGGAGGAGTCAGGGTGATGGACCAGAAGGAGGAGGAGGAAGAGTCAGGGTGATGGCCAGAAGGAGGAGGAGGATGATACAGGGTGATGGACCAGAAGGAGGAGGAGAAGACAGGGCGATGGACCAGAAGGAGGAGGAGGAGGAGAGAGGGAGATGGACCAGAAGGAGGAGGAGGAGAAGACAGGGTGATGGACCAGAAGGAGGAGGAGGAGAAGACAGGGTGATGGACCAAAAGGAGGAGGAGGAGAAGACAGGGTGATGGACCAGAAGGAGGAGGAGGAGGAGAGAGGGTGTTGGACCAGAAGGAGGAGGAGGAGGAGAGAGGGTGATGGACCAGAAGGAGGAGGAGGAGGAGACAGGGTGATGGACCAGAAGGAGGAGGAGGAGAAGACAGGGTGATGGACCAGAAGGAGGAGGAGGAGAAGACAGGGTGATGGACCAGAAGGAGGAGGAGGAGGAGAGAGGGTGTTGGACCAGAAGGAGGAGGAGGAGGAGAGAGGGTGATGGACCAGAAGGAGGAGGAGACAGGGTGATGGACCAGAAGGAGGAGGAGGAGAAGACAGGGTGATGGACCAGAAGGAGGAGGAGGAGAAGACAGGGTGATGGACCAGAAGGAGGAGGAGGAGAAGACAGGGTGATGGACCAGAAGGAGGAGGAGGAGAAGACAGGGTGATGGACCAGAAGGAGGAGGAGGAGGAGAGAGGGTGATGGACCAGAAGGAGGAGGAGACATGGTGATGGACCAGAAGGAGGAGGAGGAGGAGAGAGGGTGATGGACCAGAAGGAGGAGGAGGAGGAGACAGGGTGATGGACCAGAAGGAAGAGGAGGAGGAGACAGGGTGATGGACCAGAAGGAGGAGGAGGAGAGAGGGTGATGGACCAGAAGGAGGATGAGGAGGAGAGAGGGTGATGGACCAGAAGGAGGAGGAGGAGGAGAGAGGGTGATGGACCAGAAGGAGGAGGAGGAGGAGAGAGGGTGATGGACCAGAAGGAGGAGGAGGAGGAGTCAGGGTGATGGACCAGAAGGAGGAGGAGACAGGGTGATGGACCAGAAGGAGGAGGAGGAGACAGGGTGATGGACCAGAAGGAGGAGGAGGAGGAGACAGGGTGATGGACCAGAAGGAGGAGGAGGAGGAGACAGGGTGATGGACCAGAAGGAGGAGGAGGAGGAGACAGGGTGATGGACCAGAAGGAGGAGGAGACAGGGTGATGGACCAGAAGGAGGAGGAGACAGGGTGATGGACCAGAAGGAGGAGGAGGAGGAGAGAGGGTGATGGACCAGAAGGAGGATGAGGAGGAGAGAGGGTGATGGACCAGAAGGAGGATGAGGAGGAGAGAGGGTGATGGACCAGAAGGAGGAGGAGGAGGAGACAGGGTGATGGACCAGAAGGAGGAGGAGGAGACAGGGTGATGGACCAGAAGGAGGAGGAGGAGGAGACAGGGTGATGGACCAGAAGGAGGAGGAGGAGGAGACAGGGTGATGGACCAGAAGGAGGAGGAGGAGGAGACAGGGTGATGGACCAGAAGGAGGAGGAGACAGGGTGATGGACCAGAAGGAGGAGGAGACAGGGTGATGGACCAGAAGGAGGAGGAGGAGGAGAGAGGGTGATGGACCAGAAGGAGGATGAGGAGGAGAGAGGGTGATGGACCAGAAGGAGGAGGAGGAGGAGACAGGGTGATGGACCAGAAGGAGGAGGAGGAGACAGGGTGATGGACCAGAAGGAGGAGGAGGAGGAGACAGGGTGATGGACCAGAAGGAGGAGGAGGAGGAGACAGGGTGATGGACCAGAAGGAGGAGGAGGAGGAGACAGGGTGATGGACCAGAAGGAGGAGGAGGAGGAGACAGGGTGATGGACCAGAAGGAGGAGGAGACAGGGTGATGGACCAGAAGGAGGAGGAGACAGGGTGATGGACCAGAAGGAGGAGGAGACAGGGTGATGGACCAGAAGGAGGAGGAGGAGGAGAGAGGGTGATGGACCAGAAGGAGGATGAGGAGGAGAGAGGGTGATGGACCAGAAGGAGGAGGAGGAGGAGACAGGGTGATGGACCAGAAGGAGGAGGAGACAGGGTGATGGACCAGAAGGAGGAGGAGACAGGGTGATGGACCAGAAGGAGGAGGAGACAGGGTGATGGACCAGAAGGAGGAGGAGGAGGAGAGAGGGTGATGGACCAGAAGGAGGAGGAGGAGGAGATAGGGTGATGTTGGGGAGAAATTTAGGCTCCTGGTGGTGGTGGTGGTAATGGTGGGTGTGCTGGTGGTTGGTGTGGTGGTGATGATGGTGGTGGGTGTGGTGGTGATGGTGGTGGTGGTGATGATGGTGGTGGTAGTGGGTGTGGTGGTGGTGGTGATGATGGTGGTGGTGGTGATGATGGTGGTGGTGGGTGTGGTGGTGGTGGTGATGATGGTGGGTGTGGTGATGGTGGTGATGATGGTGGGTGTGGTGATGGTGGTGGTGGTGGTGGTGATGGTGGTGGGTGTGGTGGTGGTGGTGGTGGGTGTGGTGGTGGTGATGGTGGTGGTTGGTGTGGTGATGGTGGTTGGTGTGGTGATGGTGGTGGGTGTGGTGACGGTGGTGGTGGTGGTTGGTGTGGTGATGGTGGTGGGTGTGGTGATGGTGGTGGTGGTGGTGATGATGGTGGGTGTGGTGATGGTGGTGAGTGTGGTGATGGTGGTGGGTGTGGTGATGGTGGTGGTGGTGGTGATGATGGTGGTGGGTGTGGTGATGGTGGTGAGTGTGGTGATGGTGGTGGGTGTGGTGATGGTGGTTGGTGTGGTGATGGTGGTGGGTGTGGTGATGGTGGTGGGTGTGGTGATGGTGGTGGTGGTTGGTGTGGTGATGGTGGTGGGTGTGGTGGTTGGTGGGGTGGTGGTGGTGATGAAGGTGGTGATGGGTGTGGTGGTGGTGGTGTTACCTCAGGCAGGTCCCACTGGGACTTGGATCCATCTCTTAGGTAGTAGTATGTCTGGCCCACGTCGTCCATGGACTTGACCCACTGTCACATGACACAACACACCTGTCATCACATGACCAATTTGATGCTGGCATTAAATTCTAAAGTTCATGATTATTTGCACAAAAAATAAATAAAGTTTTTGAGTTTGAACATCAAATATGTTATATATTCAACTGAATATGGCTTGAAAATGATTTTCAAATCATTGTATTCTGTTTATATTTACATCTAACACCATTTCCCAACTCATATGGAAACAGGGTTTGTATATCTACATGGTAGTCAACTATCACTACATACGTGTCATGAAGACAACATGAGGTGTCATGAAGACAACATGAGGTGTCATGAAGACAACATGAGGTGTCATGAAGACAACATGAGGTGTCATGAAGACAACATGAGGTGTCATGAAGACAACATGAGGTGTCATGAAGACAACATGGTGTCATGAAGACAACATGGTGTCATGAAGACAACATGGTGTCATGAAGACAACATGAGGTGTCATGAAGACAATATGAGGTGTCATGAGGACAATATGAGGTGTCATGAAGACAATGTGAGGTGTCATGAAGACAATGTGAGGTGTCATGAGGACAATGTGAGGTGTCATGAGGACAATGTGAGGTGTCATGAAGACAACGTGAGGTGTCATGAAGACAACGTGAGGTGTCATGAAGACAACATGAGGTGTCATGAGGACAATATGAGGTGTCATGAGCACAATATGAGGTGTCATGAAGACAATATGAGGTGTCATGAAGACAATATGAGGTGTCATGAAGACAATATGAGGTGTCATGAAGACAATATGAGGTGTCATGAAGACTATATGAGGTGTCATGAAGACAATATGAGGTGTCATGAAGACAATATGAGGTGTCATGAGGACAACATGAGGTTTCATGAGGACAATATGAGGTGTCATGAAGACAATATGAGGTGTCATGAGGACTATTTGAGGTGTCATGAAGACAATATGAGGTGTCATGAAGACAATATGAGGTGTCATGAGGACAATATGAGGTGTCATGAGGACAATATGAGGTGTCATGAGGACAATATGAGGTGTCATGAGGACAATATGAGGTGTCATGAGGACAATATGAGGTGTCATGAAGACAATATGAGGTGTCATGAAGACAATATGAGGTGTCATGAAGACAATATGAGGTGTCATGAAGACAATATGAGGTGTCATGAGGACAGTATGGGGTGTCATGAAGACAATATGAGGTGTCATGAAGACAACATGAGGTGTCATGAAGACAATATGAGGTGTCATGAAGACAATGTGAGGTGTCATGAGGACAATGTGAGGTGTCATGAAGACAACGTGAGGTGTCATGAAGACAACATGAGGTGTCATGAAGACAACATGAGGTGTCATGAAGACAACATGAGGTGTCATGAAGACAACATGAGGTGTCATGAGGACAACATGAGGTGTCATGAGGACAACATGAGGTGTCATGAGGACAACATGAGGTGTCATGAGGACAACATGAGGTGTCATGAGGACAATATGAGGTGTCATGAGGACAATATGAGGTGTCATGAGCACAATATGAGGTGTCATGAAGACAATATGAGGTGTCATGAGGACAATATGAGGTGTCATGAGGACAATATGAGGTGTCATGAGGACAATATGAGGTGTCATGAAGACAATATGAGGTGTCATGAAGACAATATGAGGTGTCATGAAGACAATATGAGGTGTCATGAAGACAACATGAGGTGTCATGAAGACAACATGAGGTGTCATGAAGACAACATGAGGTGTCATGAAGACAATATGAGGTGTCATGAAGACAATATGAGGTGTCATGAAGACAATATGAGGTGTCATGAGGACAATATGAGGTGTCATGAAGACAATATGAGGTGTCATGAAGACTATTTGAGGTGTCATGAAGACAATATGAGGTGTCATGAGGACAATATGAGGTGTCATGAGGACAATATGAGGTGTCATGAAGACAATATGAGGTGTCATGAAGACAATATGAGGTGTCATGAGGACAATATGAGGTGTCATGAGGACAATACGAGGTGTCATGAAGACAATATGAGGTGTCATGAGGACAATATGAGGTGTCATGAAGACAATATGAGGTGTCATGAAGACAATATGAGGTGTCATGAAGACAATATGAGGTGTCATGAAGACAATATGAGGTGTCATGAAGACAATATGAGGTGTCATGAGGACAATATGAGGTGTCATGCACCTGTTCTGAGGAGTGCTCGCTGGTGAACAGCCAGGTTCCATCAGGTTCCACGTGGAGGTTCCAGCCAGCAGGGGTGCTGCGGTCCAGGTCTGCCCTGGGGATGAGGGTGCGGCTCACCTGGCTCAAGTCGTACTCCCTGGGGGGCAGCGGGAGGGGGGACACCTGGGGGGGAAGTGGCTGATCATAGCCTGGGTAGTCCTCCTCTGGCAGGGGGGGCTACAGGAAATACAACACACCCCACAAAGTCAAGTACAGTACTTTTTTTATATTCATTTTTGCACAAAAAAACCCCAAAACATTTTTATATTATTAAATGTTTCCTTTTTTTGTATTTAGCTATTAAAAAAACCCCAAGTTTACACTATGAGATAGTTATATATTGTATTCAGTTATAACTTTTATGTATTCTTAAAATTTGTGGAAACTATTTTATATGATTACATGCTTTTATTTTGTTGTATTATAAAAAATAACATTAATTTCATCACTGTTTTGTACTGTTGTATTTAGTTATATATTTTTTATTACATATTAAATTTTGTAAATTGAGTTTTACTATAAACATTTTTAACTACTTTTAGATGATTACAGGGCTTCACGGTGGCAGAGGGGTTAGTGCGTCTGCCTCACAATACGAAGGTCCTGCAGTCCTGGGTTCAAATCCAGGCTCGGGATTTTTCTGTGTGGAGTTTGCATGTTCTCCCCGTGAATGCGTGGGTTCCCTTCGGGTACTCCGGCTTCTTCCCACTTCCAAAAACATACACCTGGGGATAGGTTGATTGGCAACACTAAATTGGCCCTAGTGTGTGAATGTGAGTGTGAATGTTGTCTGTCTATCTGTGTTGGCCCTGCGATGAGGTGGCGACTTGTCCAGGGTGTACCCTGCCTTCCGCCCAATTGTAGCTGAGATAGGCACCAGCGCCCCCCCGCGACCCCAAAAGGGAATAAGCGGTAGAAAATGGATGGATGGATGGATGATTACATTGTGATAACAGTAGTAATCATTACAACAATACATTTAATGTATAATGCACTTTTAATCATTTTGATTGAAACGTTTGTTTTTGTCTAAATTATTTTTATGATATTCAATTTTCTTTATCATATAATCAAGCTATAAAAACCTTTAAACTAGTTAGCATTATTACATTGTTGTGTTGTATTTAGTTATAAATACAACTTATTTTTTAGATATTACATTATTTTATATTGTTGTATTTATTTTTTTAATAATCATTATTTTTATATTAAATTATTTAAAATTTTTGAATTTAGTTTTGAAAAATTATTTTATTACATATACAAATATATACACACACACATATATATATATATATATATATATATATATATATATATATATGTGTGTGATTATATGTATATATACATATGTATGTATGAATATATACATATACGTGTGATTATATACATATGCATATACAGTATATATATGCATATGTATGCATATATATATACTGTATATGTATACATATGCATATATATAAGCATACATATGTATATATACACACACATATATATACATATATACATACATACATACATATATATATATATACACACATATATATATACATATGTATATATACACATATACACATACATATATGTATATATACACACATACACATACATATATATATACATACACACACACATATATACATATGTATATATGTACATATATACATACATATATACATATACATACATACATATATGTACACACATATATATACATATATAAAAATAAATATATACATATACATACATACATTTATATACACACACATATATATATATATATATATATATATATATATATATATATATATATACATATATATATACACACACACATACATACATATATATATATATATCCATCCATCCATTTTCTACCGCTTATTCCCTTTTTGGGGTCGCGGGGGGGTGCTGGCGCCTATCTCAGCTACAATCGGGCGGAAGGCGGGGTACACCCTGGACAAGTCGCCACTTCATCGCAGGGCCAACACAGATAGACAGACAACATTCACACTCACATTCACACACTAGGGCCAATTTAGTGTTGCCAATCAACTTATCCCCAGGTGCATGTCTTTGGAGGTGGGAGGAAGCCGGAGTACCCGGAGGGAACCCACGCATTCACGGGGAGAACATGCAAACTCCACACAGAAAGATCCCGAGCCTGGATTTGAACCCAGGACTGCAGGAACTTCGTATTGTGAGGCAGACGCACTAACCCCTCTGCCACCGTGAAGCCCGGCAGCATTTGTATTATATATATTTTTTTCTTATTTTATTATATATATTATATACCAGGGATCACCAAGGCGAGGTCGCCCGTAAGGACTAGATGTTTTCTTCTAAAATGTAGTGGGTGTGGCTTATATCCTGGTGCGCTCTACATAGTCTGGAAAGAAAAGTCGATACCGATATACGTCAAAATTGGTTGATAATTGGTCGATCTCTAGTATTGTCTTTAAATGTTGAGGGTTTACTAGTTAAAAGTTGAAAGACTTTGCCAAAGGAGGACAAAAGTCTTGAAAAGAAGTGATGGAAATGTGCCGAAGGGGTTAATTCCATTAAAAAGGAGGCTGCATTAGCAGTCGTCTCCAGAGTGAGGCTAAAAGAGGAAGTAGAGCAGGCGGGATCTCACCGGCGTGTCCTGGGGGAACCTGTGCACGCTCATAGGCTCCATGGGAGGCTGGTACGGACTCTGCAGGCCCGGAGGCTCCCAGGACGTCTCCCCGGACATTGCGTTGTAGAAGTACGGCAGCCCGCTGCTCTCGTCCATCAGCTGCTCCCAGTCCGAGGTCGACGCCGGACGGGAGGCGGTGGACAGGATGCGGGTGGGGGACCAAGTGGGCGCGGGGGACGGAGGCTCCTGGTCGGGCTCTCGGGGCGACTCTGCAAGGGGGCTGTCCCAGGTGGTGCGCCCCGTGGCCGGGTGGTAATAGTACTCCAGTCCACTCTCTGGGTCAACATGCACTTCCCATCCGTGGTGGTCAGGGGGCGAGCCGCTCGGGTTGTGGCGGAACTCGGCTAGGTTGACGTAGATTGGTGCTCGCACGCTTTCATCTTCCACCTGTCAGAGACAAACATCCAACATCACATATGATGGTATCTCTAACAAAGTGTATTTAGTAGGGATGCACCGATTAATCGGTAACCGAATATATTCGGCCGAATATGGCAAAAAAAGCCACATTCGGCCTTCGGTGGAATGAGTTAAAAAGAAGGCCGAATAGTGGCGTGTGACGCAATTTTTTGACGGGGTGACGCAATCAACCAACGTGCGGTGACGTTGGGATATGTTGTGTACCTGTATAAGTGTATGAGGTTACAAGCACACACTTATTGAGATTTAGTGGGGCCTTCTGTTTACATTATTAGCCTGTTGTGTAGGCTACCTGTATAAGTGTATGAGGTTACAAGCACACACTTAATTGAGATTTACTTGAGCCTTCTGTTTACATTATTAGCATATCTACTGTGGCTAAGCAGACTTTTGCCAAAAGGACAATAATTCATTTGTTGTGGGTTTATCCACTTTAATGCACTTTATTTTTTTTGGGAATGCATGTTTTGTTTGAAGGCCAAATATAAATGGAAAACCTTGTGCTTTTTTTGAAAAGCAAAGGCTACTGGAATATTAAAAAAAATGTCAATATTCAATAAAAAAATACTTTATTTGAAAAACATGTGTAAATATTTATTCTAGGCTATTTATGCAATATTAAAAAAATTGTGAAAAACAGCATTCATTATTCGGTATTCAGCCTTCGGCTAAGCTTTTAAATGTCATTCGGCTTCGGCCACAAATTTTCATTTCGGTGCATCCCTAGTATTTAGCTACTTTTTCAAATGAAGAGGACCAACAAATGTCATTATTGGCTTTACTTGAACAGAAAATTGTACGATTCATAAAACACATTTTATGTAACGTTTATTTTTATTTTTATTGACATCCAGCTACAGACATTACTATTCATTACATCAGGGGTCAGCAACCTTTTTGAAAGCAAGAGCTACTTCTTGGGTACTGATTAATGCCAAGGGCTACCAGTTTGATACACACTTCAATAAATTGCCAGAAATAGACAATTTGCTCAATTTACCTTTAATACATTTATTTGCACACAAAAAAATGTTTATCAGTTTGAACATCAAATATGTTGTCTTTGTAGCATATTCAACTGAATATGGCTTGAAAAGGATTTGCAAATCATTGTATTCTGTTTATATTTACATCTAACACCATTTCCCAACTCATATGCAAACGGGGTTTGTAATTTACTTTATTTGTTGCCATGGAGGCCGAAATTAGTGATTTAAAAGTAGCTGGATGGATGTTAGCCGCCAGTTAGCAATGTTTTAATGCTTCAGTGTTCGTAGTCTCACCTTTATCCTTAGTTTTTAAGGCCAAAAAAAAAAAAAAAAAAATACAGGTATTTTTCAAAAGCAGTGTAGTCCATTTTCTAATGAATTAGTACCATGGTACTTTACTAGTACCAGTATACTTCCATCAGGTTGAAATACGGTGGGACGGCACCACACTGCCCCCTGCTGGCGACGTGAACCGCTAGCTTCATTTGAAAGCATCTTATGACTTTGAAAGCATCTCTCATTACTTTGAAAGCATCTCTCATGACTTTGAAAGCATCGCTCAAGACTTTGAAAGCATCTCTCAAGACTTTGAAAGCATCTCTCATGACTTTGAAAGCATCGCTCAAGACTTTGAAAGCATCTCTCAAGACTTTGAAAGCATCTCTCTAGACTTTGAAAGCATCTCTCATGACTTTGAAAGCATCTCTCATGACTTTGAAAGCATCTCTCAAGACTTTGAAAGCATCTCTCATGACTTTGAAAGCATCTCTCATGACTTTGAAAGCATCTCTCATGACTTTGAAAGCATCAACTTTGAAAGCATCTCTCATGACTTTGAAAGCATCACTCATGACTTTGAAAGCATCACTCATGACTTTGAAAGCATCACTCATGACTTTGAAAGCATCTCTCATGACTTTGAAAGCATCTCTCATGACTTTGAAAGCATCTCTCATGACTTTAAAAGCATCTCTCATGACTTTGAAAGCATCTCTCATTTCTGAAATGAAAACCAGAAGTCTCATTTGACAAATTGCCATTTCTCACAGCGTGGCGTTTGCCAAGTCAGGGCACAGGAAGTAGCTGGAAGCAAATTCAACCCACGCACGCACACGCGCGCACGCGCACGCGCACGCGCACACGCACACGCACACGCACACGCACACGCACACGCACACGCACACGCACACACACACACACACACACACACACACACACACACCGAAAGTCTTCCTGCCAGTAGAAGCACCACAAAGCTATTTCAGGTCTCCTTTTTAGTAAAGAAGTTCATTGTGTGTCACTTTTAAATATTAAACAATTCAAGAATAGAGCGCTAATGACAACTAAAAGCTTTTTCTTTTTGCGCTGCATGTGTTTATCCTGCTCCACTACATGTGCTTTGTAGTGTTGCATGTAGGGCTGGGCCATATGGCCTTTTTTAAAATATCTGGATATGTTTAGGCCACGTGACGATACAGCATATATATATCTGGATATTTAGCCTTAGCCTGGAATGAACACTTGATGCATATAATGACAGCAGTATGATGATTCTATGTGTCTACATTCAAACATTCTTCTTCATACCTCATTAATATAAGCTACTTTTAAAGTATATTTATGAAACAGTTATTAAACAGTGGCACAAACATTCATGTCATTTCCAAAGCAGAAAGTGCAAGATGGTCAGAGACATTTCAGTGTTTCCCACAGGTCAGGCATCTATTTGTGGTGGTGTGGTCGGGCGGCGGGGGTGGGGGTGTCGGGGGTTGAGGCAGCAGCGGCGGCAATGACCAAGAAGAACGCAGAGTTGGAATATAATTACAACACTTTATGTACATATTTATATATATATTTACATATTTATATAATATGTAACTACAAGCTCCATTCACAGACAGAGTCCCATTACTTTTATGAGCGGTCGAGCGAGTCAAAAGCCGAAAAAAAAAAAAAAATATATATATATATATATATATATATATATTATA
>NC_084618.1:9216391-9233891 GCF_033978795.1 Nerophis ophidion | reverse complement strand
GCTAATTGGGAACAGGTGGGTGCCATGATTGGCTATAAAAATAGCGTTCACAAGAAAGGATGGGGCGAGGTACACCCCTTTGTCCACAACTGCGTGAGCAAATAGTCAAACAGTTTAAGAACAACCTTTCTCAAAGTGCAATTGCAAGAAATTTAGGGATTTCAACATCTACGCTCCATATCATCAAAAGGTTCAGAGAATCTGGAGAAGTCACTGCACGTAAGCAGCTAAGCCCGTGACCTTCGATTCCTCAGGCTATACTGCATCAACAAGTGACATCAGTGTGTAAAGGATATCACCACACGGGCTCAGGAACACTTCAGAAACCCACTGTCAGTAACTACAGTTGGTCGCTACATCTGTAAGTGCAAGTTCAAACTCTCCTATGCAAGGCGAAAACCGTTAATCAACAACACCCAGAAATGCCGTCAGCTTTGCTGGGCCTGAGTTCATCTAAGATGGACTGATGCAAAGTGGAAAAGTGTTCTGTGGTTTGACAAGTCCACATTTCTAATTGTTTTTGGAAACTGTGGACGTCGTGTCCTCCGGACCAAAGAAGAAAAGAACCATACAGATTGTTATAGGCTCAAAATTGAAAAGCCAGCATGTGTGATGGTATGGGGGTGTATTAGTGCCCAAGGCATGGGTAACTTACACATCTGTGAAGGCACCATTAATGCTGAAAGGTACATACAGGTTTTGGAGCAACATATGTTGTCATCCAAGCAACGTTATCATGGACGCCCCTGCTTATTTCAGCAAGACAATGCCAAGCCACGTGTTACATCAACGTGGCTTC
Source organism: Nerophis ophidion (assembly GCF_033978795.1). Classification (NCBI taxonomy): domain Eukaryota; kingdom Metazoa; phylum Chordata; class Actinopteri; order Syngnathiformes; family Syngnathidae; genus Nerophis; species Nerophis ophidion. Next base: position 9,233,092 of record NC_084618.1, on the reverse strand, counting down.
ATGGTAAAAGAGTGCGGGTACTAGACCGGCCTGCCTGTAGTCCAGACCTGTCTCCCATTGAAAATGTGTGGCGAATTATGAAGCCTAAAATACCACAACGGAGACCCCGGACTGTTGAACAACTTGAGCTGTACATCAAGCAAGAATGGGAAAGAATTCCACCTGAGAAGCTTAAAAAATGTGTCTCCTCAGTTCCTAAACGTTTATTGAGTGTTGTTAAAAGAAAAGGTGATGTAACACAGTGGTGAACATGCCCTTTCCCAACTACGTTGGCACATGTTGCAGCCATGAAATTCTAAGTTAATTATTATTTGCAAAAAGAAAATAAAGTTTATGAGTTTGAACATCAAATATGTTGTCTTTGTAGCATATTCAACTGAATATGGCTTGAAAAGGATTTGCAAATCATTGTATTCTGTTTATATTTACATCTAACACCATTTCCCAACTCATATGGAAACGGGGTTTGTATATAGTGTCATATATTGGTTTAATGAATGAATGGAGTTTGTAAACAATAACAAAAACTACCCTCCAAAAAATGATTTGTAATAAGAACAAAAAGTTAAAATATTGCTTTAATCACTTTTAGTATCATTTATGTACTGATATTACACTAAATATTAACCGTTCCTTATTCTATAGTCCTCCAGTGATATGGCTACCCGGGAAGAAACGTACTAGACTGTACACCATGTGAGGTGGGGAGCAGCATTTGAGAAGCGGCTTCACACTGTGGATAGGCGCGTGTTTGCTTTCAAACTGGTGATGTTGTCAAAAAAAGTGTGTAATATATGGAATACGGTCATGTGTCTCCTTGGTGAGGAACTCTTTCACGCAAGTAGGGAAGTTTGGACTCAGCTGCGGTGAAGATCAAATAGTCAAGAGAGAGTCAAAAAGACAAATATGGGCCCGAGACCTGATCTCATGATCTCTAAAAGAAAAGTGCAAGTCTGACATGAGGAGAGAGAGGAAGTGCAGCACTGTGGAAGAGACTGTAGACATAAACAACCCGGGCTTGCTCATGGGTCAGGGAAGAAGCAGTTTCATCTGGTTGCACATTAAAGATGTGGTCCATGTCTGCTGACTTGCTGTGTGCGGCAGTGGTGCCATCTCCTGGACCAGACTGGAACTGTCACATCATTCATCCAACATAACAGTGAGAGTCCAGTCCATAGTGGATCTAACATAATCATTATGTTAGATCCACTATGGACTGGACTCTCACACTATTATGTTAGATCCACTATGGACTGGACTCTCTCACTATTATGTTAGATCCACTATGGACTGGACTCTCACACTATTATGTTAGATCCACTATGGACTGGACTCTCACTATTATGTTAGATCCACTATGGACTGGACTCTCACACTATTATGTTAGATCCACTATGGACTGGACTCTCACTATTATGATAGATCCACTATGGACTGGACTCTCACACTATTATGTTAGATCCACTATGGACTGGACTCTCACACTATTATGTTAAATCCACTATGGACTGGACTCTCACACTATTATGTTAGATCCACTATGGACTGGACTCTCTCACTATTATGTTAGATCCACTATGGACTGGACTCTCACACTATTACGTTAGATCCACTTTGGACTAGACTCTCACACTATTATGTTAGATCCACTATGGACTGGACTCTCAGACTATTATGTTAGATCCACTATGGACTGGACTCTCACTATTATGTTAGATCCACTATGGACTGGACTCTCACACTATTATGTTAGATCCACTATGGACTGGACTCTCACCCTATTATGTTAGATCCACTATGGACTGGACTCTCACCCTATTATGTTAGATCCACTATGGACTGGACTCTCACACTATTATGTTAGATCCACTATGGACTGGACTCTCACACTATTATGTTAGATCCACTATGGACTGGACTCTCACACTATTATGTTAGATCCACTATGGACTGGACTCTCACACTATTATGTTAGATCCACTATGGACTGGACTCTCACACTATTATTTTAGATCCACTATGGACTGGACTCTCACTATTATGTTAGATCCACTATGGACTGGACTCTCAGACTATTATGTTAGATCCACTATGGACTGGACTCTCACTATTATGTTAGATCCACTATGGACTGGACTCTCACTATTATGTTAGATCCACTATGGACTGGACTCTCACACTATTATTTTAGATCCACTATGGACTGGACTCTCACATTATTATGTTAGATCCACTATGGACTGGACTCTCACACTATTATGTTAGATCCACTATGGACTGGACTCTCACATTATTATGTTAGATCCACTATGGACTGGACTCTCACTATTATGTTAGATCCACTATGGACTGGACTCTCACACTATTATGTTAGATCCACTATGGACTGGACTCTCACACTATTATGTTAGATCCACTATGGACTGGACTCTCACACTATTATGTTAGATCCACTATGGACTGGACTCTCACACTATTATTTTAGATCCACTATGGACTGGACTCTCACACTATTATTTTAGATCCACCATGGACTGGACTATCACATTATTATGTTAGATCCACCATGGACTGGAGTCTCACACTATTATGTTACATCCACTATGGACTGGACTCTCACATTATTATGTTAGATCCATTATGGACTGGACTCTCACTATTATGTTAGATCCACTATGGACTGGACTCTCACACTATTATGTTAGATCCACTATGGACTGGACTCTCACACTATTATGTTAGATCCACTATGGACTGGACTCTGACACTATTATGTTAGATCCACTATGGACTGGACTCTCACTATTATGTTAGATCCACTATGGACTGGAGTCTCACGCTATTATGTTAGATCCACTATGGACTGGACTCTCACACTATTATGTTAGATCCACTATGGACTGGACTCTCACTATTATGTTAGATCCACTATGGACTGAACTCTCACACTATTATGTTACATCCACTATGGACTGGATTCTCACTATTATGTTAGATCCACTATGGACTGGACTCTCACACTATTATGTTAGATCCACTATGGACTGGACTCTCACACTATTATGTTAGATCCACTATGGACTGGACTCTCACACTATTATGTTAGATCCACTATGGACTGGACTCTCACTATTATGTTAGATCCACTATGGACTGGACTCTCACACTATTATGTTAGATCCACTATGGACTGGACTCTCACACTATTATGTTAGATCCACTATGGACTGGACTCTCACACTATTATGTTAGATCCACTATGGACTGGACTCTCACACTATTATTTTAGATCCACTATGGACTGGACTCTCACACTATTATTTTAGATCCACTATGGACTGGACTCTCACATTATTATGTTAGATCCACTATGGACTGGACTCTCACTATTATGTTAGATCCACTATGGACTGGACTCTCACTATTATGTTAGATCCACTATGGACTGGACTCTCACACTATTATGTTAGATCCACTATGGACTGGACTCTCACACTATTATGTTAGATCCACTATGGACTGGACTCTCACCCTATTATGTTAGATCCACTATGGACTGGACTCTCACCCTATTATGTTAGATCCACTATGGACTGGACTCTCACACTATTATGTTAGATCCACTATGGACTGGACTCTCACACTATTATGTTAGATCCACTATGGACTGGACTCTCACACTATTATGTTAGATCCACTATGGACTGGACTCTCACTATTATGTTAGATCCACTATGGACTGGACTCTCACTATTATGTTAGATCCACTATGGACTGGACTCTCACACTATTATGTTAGATCCACTATGGACTGGACTCTCACCCTATTATGTTAGATCCACTATGGACTGGACTCTCAGACTATTATGTTAGATCCACTATGGACTGGACTCTCACTATTATGTTAGATCCACTATGGACTGGACTCTCACTATTATGTTAGATGCACTATGGACTGGACTCTCACACTATTATGTTAGATCCACTATGGACTGGACTCTCACCCTATTATGTTAGATCCACTATGGACTGGACTCTCACACTATTATGTTAGATCCACTATGGACTGGACTCTCACACTATTATGTTAGATCCACTATGGACTGGACTCTCACACTATTATGTTAGATCCACTATGGACTGGACTCTCACACTATTATGTTAGATCCACTATGGACTGGACTCTCACACTATTATGTTAGATCCACTATGGACTGGACTCTCACACTATTATTTTAGATCCACTATGGACTGGACTCTCACACTATTATTTTAGATCCACTATGGACTGGACTCTCACACTATTATGTTAGATCCACTATGGACTGGACTCTCACACTATTATTTTAGATCCACTATGGACTGGACTCTCACACTATTATGTTAGATCCACCATGGACTGGACTCTCACTATTATGTTAGATCCACTATGGACTGGACTCTCACACTATTATGTTAGATCCACTATGGACTGGACTCTGACACTATTATGTTAGATCCACTATGGACTGGACTCTCACTATTATGTTAGATCCACTATGGACTGGACTCTCACACTATTATGTTAGATCCACTATGGACTGGACTCTCACTATTATGTTAGATCCACTATGGACTGGACTCTCACACTATTATGTTAGATCCACTATGGACTGGACTCTGACACTATTATGTTAGATCCACTATGGACTGGACTCTCACTATTATGTTAGATCCACTATGGACTGGAGTCTCACCCTATTATGTTAGATCCACTATGGACTGGACTCTCACTATTATGTTAGATCCACTATGGACTGGACTCTCACACTATTATGTTAGATCCACTATGGACTGGACTCTCACTATTATGTTAGATCCACTATGGACTGGACTCTCACACTATTATGTTAGATCCACTATGGACTGGACTCTCACATTATTATGTTAGATCCACTATGGACTGGACTCTGACACTATTATGTTAGATCCACTATGGACTGGACTCTGACACTATTATGTTAGATCCACTATGGACTGGACTCTCACTATTATGTTAGATCCACTATGGACTGGAGTCTCACCTTATTATGTTAGATCCACTATGGACTGGACTCTCAGACTATTATGTTAGATCCACTATGGACTGGACTCTCACTATTATGTTAGATCCACTATGGACTGGACTCTCACTATTATGTTAGATCCACTATGGACTGGACTCTCACACTATTATGTTAGATCCACTATGGACTGGACTCTCACATTATTATGTTAGATCCACTATGGACTGGACTCTCACTATTATGTTAGATCCACTATGGACTGGAGTCTCACGCTATTATGTTAGATCCACTATGGACTGGACTCTCACTATTTTGTTAGATCCACTATGGACTGGAGTCTCACGCTATTATGTTAGATCCACTATGGACTGGACTCTCACTATTATGTTAGATCCACTATGGACTGGACTCTCACTATTATGTTAGATCCACTATGGACTGGACTCTCACACTATTATGTTAGATCCACTATGGACTGGACTCTCACTATTATGTTAGATCCACTATGGACTGGACTCTCACACTATTATGTTAGATCCACTATGGACTGGACTCTCACTATTATGTTAGATCCACTATGGACTGGACTCTCACTATTATGTTAGATCCACTATGGACTGGACTCTCACCCTATTATGTTAGATCCACTATGGACTGGACTCTCACCCTATTATGTTAGATCCACTATGGACTGGACTCTCACTATTATGTTAGATCCACTATGGACTGGACTCTCACCCTATTATGTTAGATCCACTATGGACTGGACTCTCACTATTATGTTAGATCCACTATGGACTGGACTCTCACCCTATTATGTTAGATCCACTATGGACTGGACTCTCACACTATTATGTTAGATCCACTATGGACTGGACTCTCACTGTTATTATTGGTGAGAATGGTGGAATATGACAAGTTTTGGAGGTCTGACCCAAGTGAACTTCTAACTTCTCCACTTTTGCCTGCGGCGTGCTGACAGGTCAGACGACTCTCAGCAGGCAGTTTGATTACTTAACCACTTTAGCAGGCATCCTCTCACACAATGGGACACCCACTTGGGGCCCAAATCACGCCACGGTGCACACAGTCGGCCCATTGAGGCCTCCTCTCCCTTACATCACACTCCTCCCGGCCCGCAGAGCAGCACAACTCCTCCAATCATGGCTGACAACAACATACTTCCGTGTGTGTGCAGATGTCACAGTCATATAAACATGACAAAACACCAGAAATCAGGGTTGCCATGACAACCTAGAGAAAAAGGCACTATCACAGGACTTCGTGGTAGCAAGAAAAGCCAGCAAAAAGGGTGAAGAACGAGACAAAACTGCTTTTTCTGTGTTTGCTCACAGGCTGGAGACAAAAGCTGCTCACAAAGAAAAGTATGTGGGACCTTAGTCACTCAGGACTTAAGTGGCACTAAACCACTTAAGTCAGCTACGTACCAGGACTCGCTCTTCTTGGCTTTTGACCTTCCAACAGCAGCGTGCTCAAAAGTAGATATCATTGGAGGCTGGATGATGGCATCCTGTCAGGTTTGTCACTGACACTTTAGTTAGGTTTGTTTTTTTCCTGTTTGCGCTCTTATTTTGGTTGTTTCCTGCTTTTCTCCCTGAGCGCCGTTTTCCCTCAGCTATGGCTGATTGGCACCTGGTCTCTAGCTCCGCCCACGCCGGACGACCTTGCTTCCTAGTCTCTGGATCCGCCCACGGTGACGACATCAGCTTCCTCTTCCCTGGCGGACCGTGCCACAGCGTCGCCAGCTTCCTCGTCACCGGCGGGCCGTCGTCTAGAATGTCTGGTGTCCGCTACTGTCAGGTTTGTCACTGACACTTCAGTAATGTTTTGGTTTTTCCTCTGTTTGTCTTTACTTCCTGTCAGCGCTCTTATTTGGGTAGTTTCCTGCTTTTCTCTCTGAGCGCTGTTTCCCCCCAGCTGCGGCTGATTGGCACCTGGTCTCTTTCTCCGCCCACGCCCTCGTCTTTCTCGTCTCTAGATTCGCCCACGGCATCACCAGCTTCCTCGTCACCGGCGGGCTGTCGTCTCCAGCATCCCCGCCTACACGACCTGCAGCTGGCGTGAGGCGCTGGCAGCCAGTAGGCACCAGCATGCCGACCTCTCGTCAGCCACGGATGTGGTCGTTCCGTGGGTGACGGCATTCAACTCGCCGTCGCCACCTGGGTGCAGGGACACTTGGCCTGGCGGCCCAACGCCTTGCCCTCCCTCCACCCGTGACTTTGGACTGCTTTTTTGGGAGGGGCGGGGTTTTCTAGAACGTCTGGTATCCGTTATCGGAAGGGGGGCTACTTTCAGGTTTGTCACTGACACTTTAGTAATGTTTTAGTTTTTCCTCTGTTTGTCTTTACTTCCTGTCAGCGCTCTTATTTTGGTAGTTTCCTGCTTTTCTCCCTGAGCACTGTTTCCTCTCAGCTCCGGCTGATTTGCACCTGGTCTCTTTCCCCGCCCACGCCTTTCTCGTCTCTGGCTCCGCCCACGGAGTTACTAGCTTTCTCTTCCCTGGCGGACCGTGCCACGGCGTCACCAGCTTCCTCGTCACCGGCGAGCCGTCGTCTCCAGCATCGCCGCCTACACGACCTGCAGCTGGCGTGATGCGCTGGCAGCCAGTATGCACCAGCATGCCGACCTCTCGTCAGCCACGGATGTGGTCGTTCCACTGGTGACGGCATTCAACTCGCCGTCGCCACCTGACTCTTCCCCGCAGGGTGCAGGGACACTTGGCCTGGCGGCCCACCACCTTGTCCTCCCTCCACCCTCCCGTGACTTTGGACTGCTTTTTGGGGGGGCGCGGGGTTTTCTAGAATGTCTGGTGTCCGTTATCGGAAGGGGGGCTACTGTCAGGTTTGTCACTGACACTTTAGTTATGTTTCGTTTTTTCTTCTGCTTGTCTTTACTTCCTGTCAGCACTCTTATTTTGGTATTTTCCTGCTTTTCTCCCTAAGCGCTGTTAAACCCTCAGCTGCGGCTGATTGGCACCTGGTCTCTTTCTCCGCCCACGCCCTCATCTTCCTGGTCTCTGGCTCGTGCCAACGCTAGGCAACCTCGTATTTCTTGTCTCTGGCTCCGCCTACGGCGTCACCAGCTTCCTCTTCCCTGGCGGACCGTGCCACGGCATCACCAGCTTCCTTGTCACCGGCGGGCCGTCGTCTCCAGGATCGCCGCCTACAGGACCTGCAGTTGGCGTGATGCGCTGGCGGCCAGTAGGCACCAGCATGCCGACCTCTCGTCACCCACAGATGTGGTCGTTCCACAGGTGACGGCATTCAACTCGCCGTCGCCACCTGACTCTTCCCCGCTGGGTGCAGGGACACTTGGCCTGGTGGCCCACCGCCTTGTCCTCTCCCTCCACCCTCCCGTGACTTTGGGCCACTTTTTTGGGGAGGGGCGGGGTTTTCTAGAACGTCTGGTATCCGTTATCGGAAGGGGGGCTACTGTCAGGTTTGTCACTGACACTTTAGTAATGTTTTGGTTTTTCCTCTGTTTGTCTTTACTTCCTGTCAGCGCTCTTATTCTGGTAGTTTCCTGCTTTTCTCCCTGAGCGCTGTTTCCTCTCAGCTTCGGCTGATTTGCACCTGGTCTCTGGCTCCACCCAAGCCCTCGTCTTGTATGACTGACAATTTTTGACTTTGTAGAACGCTGCTGTGTACACGGACATAGGGCTAAGTACAGAGCACCAATAAACCTTAAAGGCACTCCCTTTGCGTGCCGGCCCCGTCACATAATATCTACGACTTTTCACACACACAAGTGAATGCAATTCATACTTTGTCAACAGCCATACAGGTCACACTGAGGGTGGCCGTATAAACAACTTTAACACTGTTACAAATACGCGCCACACTGTAAACCCACACCAAACAAGAATGACAAACACATTTCGGGAGAACATCCGCACCGTAACACAACATAAACACCCATCCATCCATCCATTTTCTAACGCTTATTTCCTTTTGGGGTCGCTGGCGCCTATCTCAGCTACAATCGGGCGGAAGGCGGGGTCCACCCTGGACAAGTCGCCACCTCATCGCAGGGTCAAAACAGATAGACAGACAACATTCACACACTAGGGACCATTTAGTTTTGCCAATCAACCTATCCCCAGGTGCATACCCAGAACCCCTTGCAGCACTAACTCTTACGGGACGCTACAATATACACCCCCTGCTACTCCCTACCCCCCCATCTCAACCTCCTCATCCTCTCTCAGGGAGAGCATGTCCCAAATTCCAAGCTGCTGTTTCAAGGCATGTTAAAAAAAACAAAATGCACTTTGTGACTTCAATAATAAATATGGCAGTGCCATGTTGGCATTTTTTTTTTTACATAATTTGAGTTGATTTATTTTGGAAAACCTTGTAACATTGTTTAATGCATCCAGCGGGGCAACACAACAAAATTAGGCACAATAATGTCTTCATTCCACGATGTCAAGACGTGGGGGTTTACGCAGCTTACTGCGGGGTTTGTTCTCCTAGGATGCAAACGGACTACTCTGGACAAGGCGTGAAGTGAGGAACATATTTAATAATCACTTAATCCTACACAGCAGAAATGACAGGAACCAAAACAAAGAGGAAAGCGTGCCGTTCATGGAATCGCATGAAATAAGCAAGACTGAGCGAGAACAGAGTCCGAACACCAGCGGCAGGTGAAAATCATAAGTCACCATGGCAACCAAAACAAACAAGAGTGCACCAAAAAACAGGAACTAATAGAGTTCAAAACAACAGAAAATAACAAACCTATCTGCATCGCTTGATATCGGAATCTGTAATTAAGAGTTGGCCGTTATCGGACATCTATAATTAAGCCTATTTGTGTCAGTGGTGGGCGACTGTAATGACCTTGTCCTTTCATTTGCACAATTGGCCGTGACGCATGTAGTCAAAAAGTGAGTAATTAAATAAACACAAATATGTTTTCAACTACTCTTTTTCTTGTTGTTTATGTCACAAAAGTGAGGGATTTTAAATGTAGGAGGGGCCCAGAGCAGCACAAAAAAATACAAATGACTTATTTAAAACAAAAACTATATATATATATATATATATATATATATATATATATATATATATAGTTTTTTTTTTTTTTTTTTTTTTTAATTCTGTTAGAAAGCTCACAATGTTTACATGTTGATGTCCTTTTTTGGCACTGACCATGTTCTTCGGTGGTCCTTGACTGCGCTACAGTTACGTGCACCGCTGCGCCTGACACGCAAAAAGTGCAAACTCGCCGGAACTTTCTCCAACTCAGCTTAGCAAATCCACCAAGTGCAAGACAAACTTCTTCAACTTGAACGCCCGCCTTTACCAGTCCAAACTCAGAAGAGTCTGGACTAGATTTGGTTCTAGGGGCGGGTTCTGATCACTCATAAAATACACCAACACCTCCTGCTGCTACATCTGCTTATTCTCTGGTAGACCAGCAGTTAAATAGAAAATAACTTTGAACTAATACAACAATGTTTATGACCTGCTGGGGCACTGCCCCGTGTGCCCCACATACAACATCTATTTGTGGCGGACTAACACAGATAAATGATGGGAAACACTGGACTTACTGTACACTAAAAGGGAAGATGAGTTAAGTTTGTTAAAAAAAACATCACTGTGTATTAATATAAAGTTTTTATGACCTGCTGGGGCTCTGCCCTGTGTGCCCCACATACAACATCTCCAGTGGGGCAAAAAGTATTTAGTCAGCCAGCGATTGTGCAAGTTCGCCCACTTCAAATGATGACAGAGGTCTGTAATTTTCATCATAGGTACACTTCAACTGTGAGAGACAGAATGTGAAAAAACAATCCAGGAATTCACATTGTAGGAATTTTAAAGAATTTATTTGTAAATTATTATTCAATTATCACTGATGGAAGGAGGTTTTGGCTCAAAATCTCAGGATACATGGCCCCATTCATTCTTTCCTTAACACGGATCAATCGTCTTGTCCCCTTAGCAGAAAAACAGCCCCAAAGCATGATGTTTCCACCCCCATGCTTCACAGTAGGTATGGTTTTCTTGGGATGCAACTCAGTATTCTTCTTCCTCCAAACACGACGAGTTGAGTTTATACCAAAATGTTCTATTTTGGTTTCATCTGACCACATGACATTCTCCCAATCCTCTGCTGTATCATCCATGTGCTCTCTGGCAAACTTCAGACGGGCCTGGACATGCACTGGCTTAAGCAGGGGGACAAGTCTGGCACTGCAGGATTTGATTCCCTATCAGCGTAGTTTGTTACTGATGGTAACCTTTGTTACTTTGGTCCCAGCTCTCTGTGGGTCATTCACCAGGTCCCCCTGTGTGGTTCTGGGATTTTTGCTCACCGTTCTCATGATCATTTTGACCCCACGGGATGAGATCTTGCGTGGAGCCCCAGGCCGAGGGAGATTATCAGTGGTCTTGTATGTCTTCCATTTTCTGATAATTGCTCCCACAGTTGATTTGTTCACACCAAGCTGCTTGCCTATTGTAGATTCACTCTTCCCAGTCTGGTGCAGGTCTACAATTAATTTCCTGGTGTCCTTCGACAGCTCTTTGGTCTTGGCCATAGTGGAGTTTGGAGTCTGACTGTTTGAGGCTGTGGACAGGTGTCTTTTATACAGATAACGAGTTCAAACAAGTGCCATTTATACAGGTAACGAGTGGAGGACAGAAGAGCTTCTTAAAGAAGAAGTTACAGGTCTGTGAGAGCCAGAGATCTTCCTTGTTTGAAGTGACCAAATACTTATTTTCCACCATAATTTAGAAATAAATTATTTAAAATTCCTACAATGTGAATTCCTGGATTTTTTTTTCACATTCTGTCTCTCACAGTTGAAGTGTACCTATGATGAAAATGACACACCTCTGTCATCATTTTAAGTGGGAGAACTTGCACAATCGCTGGCTGACCAAATACTTTTTTGCCCCACTGTATATGTGATGGACTGATACAGATAAATGATGGGAAACACTGGACCTACTGTATACTAAAAGGACGATGAGTTAAGTTTGTTAAGTCAAAAATGACTTAACATTAATACAACAGTGTTTATGACCTGCTGGGGCTCTGCCCCGTGTGCCCCACATTCAACATCTACATGTGAAGGACTGATACAGATAAATGATGGGAAACACTGGACTTACTGTACACTAAAAGGATCATGAGTTAAGTTTGTTAAATAGAAAATAACTTTACGTTAATGTAACAGTGTTTATGACCTGCTGGGGCCCTGCCCCGTGTGCCCCAAAAACACCATCTATTTGTGGCGGTCTGATCTAGGTATAGATGGGAAACATCATACTTACTGTACACTAAAAGTATGATGAGCTAAGTTTGTTTTTTAGAAAATAACTTTACGTTAATGCAACAGTGTTTATGACCTGCTGGGGCACTGCTCCGTGTGCCCCCAAACAGTTGAAATCAGTGGGAAGACTCCCACACAAAAGGAGCGGAGGAGTAATAAGTATGCTACATGACAGGATGAGTCATGGCCTAAAACGCAGCCTCAACTGCACGCGCTCGGCGGAGGAGACAAAACGAGCACACCTGAGAGGGGGAGGAGCCTGAGGAGACCTGTTGGAGCAGTTTGTCGGCATGCGATGTGGTCGGCGCCGCTCGACACCTCACGTACTTGCTTGGCCGAGTCACTTTATTAGGGACACTCCATGCATGTGTTGAGATAGAATGTGATCTTCTTCTACAATAAACATGTTGATTGACACCTGTCAATTGCAGTTGAGCAGCCTCACTTTATCTACAATTTAGCTGTTGATGCTGCGGATAGTAAACAAATCCATTCATGTCCGGTTGGCCATTTTTACATTTTCAAGACTGCATTTGACAAAATATTTCACTTTTCAGGCAACAGTGAAGGGCGTTCAAGGTTGTTTTGTGTTTTTATTGCCAAAACTTTTTTTTCACACTGAATTTAAGTAATTGGATTTTTGCATTTGAATTTTGTGAACTGAATGTTTGTTTTCCCATCAGATTAAGCAGTTTCATTGAAAACTAATTTGTTTGCAAATTGCGTCTTTAAAAATGCAGTGTAAAGAAATGTCATTTTTTTACACTGAATTGTTATACACTGATATTTAAAACAGTCTTTATACATTGTTTTTTTACACTGATTTTTTTTATACACTGAAATCTAAAACACAGATTTTTTTTTTTTACAGTTTTTACACTGATTTTCATATAATGATTTTTTAAAGTTTTTTTTTTTACAAAATTTTTGTTCACTGATTTTTTTTTTTTACACTGGATTTTTATACACTGATTTTTAAAACATTGAATTTTAAAACACTGAATTTTAATACATTGTTTTTTTAATACTGAGTTGTTTTTTTTTACAAAGTTTTTACACTGACTTTTATACACTGAATGTTTATATACTGCTGTTTTATACACTGAATTTTTTTTAAACACCGAATTTTAAAACACTGAGTATTTTTAAACTGAATTTTTATGCAGTTGTTTTTGCACTGATTTTTATACACTGAATTTTAAAATAGAGTTTTGTTACACAAAATTTTTTTCACTGATGTTTTTTGCGCAGAATTTTGTGAACTGATTTTTTCTTAAATTAAATTATGCTGAAAATGTAATTTTACACACATTTGTCAGAAATATGTGTTTTTAAAAATTCGGTGTTTTAAAATTCAACGTAAAAAAAAATGTGTAAGAAAATTCAGTGAACAAAAATTTAGTGTAGAAAAAAACTTGTTTTAAAATTCAGTTTATAAAAATTTGTTTACAAAAATTCAGTATACTAAGATTCAATGAATAATCAGTAAAAAAAAATGTTTTTTAAACTCAGTATAAAAAAAAAATCAGTGTTTTCAAATTCCGTGCAAAAAACATCAGTGAAAAAAATTTTGGGTAACAAAACTGTTTTGAAATTCAGTGTAAAAAGGACTGCATAAAAATTCAGTTGAAAAAAAAATGTTTTAAAATTCAGTGTTTAAAAACTTCAGTGTATAAAACATCAGTATATAAACATTCAGTGTTTAAAAGTCAGTTTAAAAAAACTCAGTGTTTTAAAATTCAGTGTTTAAAAAAAGTTTTGTTACACAACATTTTTTTCACTGATGTTTTTTGCACAGAATTTTAAAAAACTTAATTATTTTACACTGAATTTTTACAGTTTTTTGCACTGATTTTCATACACTGAATTTTTATATACTGAATTTTTACATGCAGATTTTTATACATTGAATTTTCATATACGGAATTTTTCTATACAGATTTTTATACACTGAATTTTAAAATAGAGTTTTGTACTGATGTTTTTTGTACTGAATTTTTTTACACTAAATTTTTACGACCTTGTGTAATTTTTTTTTCTTCTTATTATTTTTTTTTATCTCTGATTGCTCCAAAAATTATAAAGAAGTTAAATTAATTATTTCATATCAACTATTCCACCTCAAAAAATTTTGGGAGGGAAAATCGTTTTCATGCGATGTTTTTACTATATAAAATCTGAATATTAAACATTTTATATATATATATATATATATATATATATATATATACATATAATTTTATATCAACAGCTGTGAATCCAGACATTTGAATGTTACATTAAAAAAATGAACATGACTTATTTTTAACATCTTTATGACTGAGACCGGCCCTGCGATGAGGTGGCGACTTGTCCAGGGTGTACCCCGCCTTCCGCCTGATTGTAGCTGAGATAGGCACCAGCGGCCCCCTGCGACGCCGAAAGGGAATAAGCGGTATAAAATGGATGGATGGGGATGACTGAGACCCTTGCGGGTCCCCGGGGCCAAACCTGAGGGGAGCACTGAAGGTTAAAATAATAATAATAAAAAAAATAAAAAAAAAATATATATATATATATATATATATATATATATATATATATATATATATATATATATATATATATATATATAAAATAATGATTTTTGAAAATGGCCCCTGCATGCTTTATTTTTCCGTGGAAAAAGTTTGGACACCCCGACCCCCACGACCCCTCTCTCTCCTTGCGTCACCATGGAGACGGCACTCCATTATTGCTGGGGGGGAGAATACACTTGAGGGTCCTGGCACGTTTACAGTTAGGGGCTCGCTCACACACACACACACACACACACACACACACACACACACACACACACACACACACACACACACACACACACACACACACACACACACACACACACACACAAACTATTAATATGCAGGAATGTGCAGGGATAGCCCTTTCACCTGCTGCTGGGTACACACACACACACACACACACACACAATGTACAGGTGTGAAAAGCGAGAAGATAATGGTGAGCTGGGTCGCGACATATGCACGAAGACTGCATGGACTCACCTGGCCGATGTTCACACAGGTGACACGGTCCCAGGAGGGCTGGCTGGCTGGCTGTGAGGGAGCAGGTCGCCGGGCGTGGCTGCCGCCTTAACTCCTTCCTGCCACCCAGCCCACTCGACCTGTTTTTCTCACCTGTCAGCGCCAGACTGAATCGACCTGGCGTGCACCTGAGCTTGCCCGACACTAAATCCTCAATACTTGCGCTGAAGAGAAACTCCCCACCCCCCCTCTGCCGGGTGTGGGAAGGGGAAAGTTTGGTGGAGCGAGTGGATCCCAGGTCTCAATGGGGAAGAAGAAAAGTGATGGTGCATGAGCTGGTGAGCAGGAGGCTCCTCCCTGTGCTCCTCATTGTCATGCTGATGAAACATAACACGCCTCCTCCATCACAACACACTTCCTGACTTCACTGACGCTTTTTCAAACCAGCACTAGGAATCACATCTCCACGTGTAAACAGTCCACAGTAACTCCAATTAATATCATGGCCCAGTTCTAGCCTAGTGGAGAGTTTATGGATCTATATCAGTGGTTCTCAACCTTTTTTCAGTGATGTACCCCCTGTGAACATTGTTTTAATTCAAGTACCCCCTAATCACAGCAAAGCATATTTGGTTGAAAAAAAGAGATAAAGAAGTAAAATACAGCACTATGTCATCAGTTTCTGATTTATTAAATTGTATAACAGTGCAAAATATTGCTCATTTCTAGTGGTTTATCTTGAACTATTTGGAAAAAAAAGATATAAAAACAACTAAAAGCTTGTTGAAAAATAAACAAGTGATTCAATTAAAAATAAAGATTTCTCCACATAGAAGTAATCATCAACTTAAAGAGCCCTCTTTGGGGATTGTAATAG
Source organism: Nerophis ophidion (assembly GCF_033978795.1). Classification (NCBI taxonomy): domain Eukaryota; kingdom Metazoa; phylum Chordata; class Actinopteri; order Syngnathiformes; family Syngnathidae; genus Nerophis; species Nerophis ophidion. The sequence continues at coordinate 9,216,832 of NC_084618.1, read as the reverse complement.
AGATCCATCTGGATTCATCAACTTTATTCTAAACATTTCTTTACAAAAAAAGACATTTTTAACAATATTTATGGAACATGTCCACAAAAAATCTAGCTGTCAACACTGAATATTGCATTGTTGCATTTCTTTCCACATTTTATAAACTTTTGTCCAGGGTGTACCCCGCCTTCCGCCCGATTGTAGCTGAGATAAGCGCCAGCGCCCCCCCCGCGACCCCAATAGGGAATAAGCGGTAGAAAAGGGATGGACATTCATATTTTGTTGAAGTATTATTCAATAAATATATTTATAATGGATTTTTGAATTGTTGCTATTTTTTAGAATATTTAAAAAAAAAATCTCACGTAGTCCTTGGCATACCTTCAAGTACCCCCAGGGGTACGCGTACCCCCATTTGAGAACCACTGGTCTATGTCACACGTGTACAAAGTGTAGATA